>NC_057798.1:477149055-477426475 GCF_018294505.1 Triticum aestivum | reverse complement strand
ATCGCTCGATCAGGTTCAGTTAACAACCATCGATCGATCACTCGGGTTCAGTAATGCGTAGCCTGCAGTGCAATCGCTCGGGTTCAGTTAGAGCCCAACGCATCGCTCGGATTTAGTTAGAGCCAACGCCTCACACACACGCGCGTACGTGTACGAGAGAAACATGCATCGCTCGGCCCTCGACCGCCCACCGTAACCGGGAACTCCCCGAAATTTTCCTCGCCCTCGCTTCTACCATGGTTTTTTCCGTCATGGACGGCCCAAAGAATGTCATGCAGCTGCGTCTCCGGCCTGCCCAGGATGAAAAGCCCATTTTCTATCATGATTATTTGTCATAGAAGTAGGAGCCCACCACATTTATGATGATACCGGGTTTTGTCACAATTATCGTCATAGAAGTGTCATATGTATGACAGAAAAAAAATCGTTCGGCCCAAAATGTCACAGATGTGTCTTTTTTTGTAGTGGAGGCCTCAGAAGAAACAAGAAAACCGGGGGGTATCGTCGTCGCTGCCGCCGTGCACTCCCTCGCTCCAGTTATCACCGTCGCTCGCTCGCGCGAGGCGACCCTAAAGCTACAGATAAGTGGGGAATCGTCGCTGTTGCCACCGCGCACTTCCTCGCTCCGGCTACCGTTGCCGCTCACTCGCGCGAGGCAGCCTCAAAGCTACAGGTTAACCGAGGAACGTTGCCACCTCCGTCGCTCGCTCCCTCGCTCCGGCTGCCGGTGGCGCCCGCACACGGACGATGTCTCCTACCTGTAGCCACCGGTGGTAGGTCTAGGGCGGGGCGGATCGACATCCGACAGGGATTTTGATTTGTAGTTTCATAATAGGGGGTTCCTAAATAACCTTATTTAGGAACTCTAGAGGGGGTTCCTAAATAGTCCCACCCTATATATATACATATATATATATATACACACACATATATATAATATTATATATATGGCTTCTGCACAGCATCTCCATCATCATTATCAGTACATCCTATGCAGCTAAGTTAGGATGTACTTGATCCCAGAAAGGTATCTATCCTTCAACCCAGAGGAGTGATTCAAACTAACAACAGTACATAATATCCAACAAAAGAGGGTCGTGCTACAGTAGCAGAATACATGGCTCAGTCTAGATATCAGTACAAATCAAGTTGTGCATATTTGTTGTTGGCATGAACCACATCGCCGCATCTCGGGTTTGTAAAAGCCATCCATCGCATGGAAGCTTGATGCCTTTCACATAGTGAAGATTATCTGGCAATAAGCTATGTCGACGAATCTCTGGATATGGTGATTCATTAAACCCATGGTATGATGTGTAAACACGGTCCCCCTAGCGAATGGAAGTTACATAGCACGGTAATCATCATCGGTGATATGATCGATGATTGGTTGGATCATCGGATAATTGAGCCCGAGGAACATGGAGTGGTTGCCGAGGCTGTAAACCCGCCTCCTGTTGAATACGCCTGGCCCAACGGAGCTGGGATCTTTCTCGAACATGAAGCAGCCATAGCCATCAATGCCATGAATACCCCAGGCATTGTACTGCATGTGGTTTGATGTAATGGTTTGGTCAATTTGGTACGTGTGAATGATCATCAAATGACCGTCATCGGCTGAACGAGCGATAAACCACCACCCATTGGCTGGTATGATTCCAGGTCCTGGAATCATGAAGGCCAGCGCATTTGCGTCTGCTGCAACAATTCAAATTGGAGACCAAAAGGACAAAAATAAACAATCATGTTTAGAGTATGTGTGGAACTAAGATTATTATAACAGTGGCACATATCAGACAGAGAATTACAATGCCAAGGTAATAATCATACCCCAAGTTAAAAAAATAAGCCAATGGCTTTCATATTCTAGCAATATGTCATGGTTCAAACATCATGTAACAATGAGAGGAAAACAGCTAGGACAGGGCCTACTCATATTCTACCATAGCACTTACTACTGTTCTCATATCAACTCTAAGCAATAACATGCGTTGTTATAAAAATCTTGGAAATGAGAGTAACATATAGAAATCATGAGGTTATGCTCATAATATCTATTCTAACAATCATTAGATGCCAATTGTTCTCATATCAACTCTAACAATAACATGTGTGGTCATAAAAATCTAGGAAATGAGAGGAACATATAGCAATGATGGGGTTATAGACATACTATCTATTCTAAATTTGTAACAATGAACATGCAGTCGTATTCATAAGGTAAAGATGAGATGAGATAGAACAATTACACGACGATAGATTCCACCAGTATAGGCAGCCAATCTGTGTGTCGACCGCGTAAACGATGCCATCGTGCACTATAGCATCAGACAGAAAAGTTGCCTCAACAGGATTGACGATGAGCCATAACCATGTATGGCGACCGGATTCCAGATAGACTAATCCCATGTTGAACAAGGCAATGAGCTTGTAATCCATGTAGTCTTCTGATGGTGTGGGCACTTCACAGATTACAACTTTCAGCAAACAGAGGTCGAGCCAAAAGCTTGACGTATCTCATGCGTAGTAGGCAGGAGTGTCCGGTGGTCCGCGAGGCTCAATGGCGGCGGTATCCAATGATGGAAGGGTGATCTCTCGCTGGGTGTAGATATCCACGAGATGCCACGGACTACCGGATTGGTGGATGAGGACGATCCAGTTGGCCTTCATGCCTAGTGGCCACGCATGAAGGACAGGTGGACGGGTAGTGTTAGCATGTCGAGGGGCACCACGGCAACCTCCGTAGGATCATCAAGTCGGTGTCTGGGCCACCTGTAAGGATCGGGCATCAGCAAGCAGGGTGTCTTGAAAAGAACCGGCCGGTTGCAGATGAGTAGATGGTACAAAGACACCAAGCATGCGGCTAGATGGACGGTGCTGAGTAGGTCCATATGATTACAGATCTGCTCCAAGAGAAAATCGGGGAGGGAATTCCAATCGCAGCTCTGTGTGTCAGTCAGTTTTGCAATTGGGATTTTCAGCGTCTGCAAGCCAGCGGGGAAGTGGATTTGGGCGGGCGAGCGAAGAAGCTTCTCCTCATGTGGTCGAGCAGTGAGCGAGGGGATATAGTACGCGTGAGCTACCAAGGAAGATGGTGCGGGCGGGCGAGCAGTGAGCGGGCGGAGATGGTGTGCGGTCGACGATGGGAAAGAGAGGAGGAAGAAGAAGAGAGGAGGAAGAAGAGTGAAAGATGGGGAAGGAAGTGCATTAAATCTCAATTCTACTAGTACTACTACCAGGATATACCGTCCTTCGGAGTGTAAATAGTTACATCGATGACATGTGGGTCTACTTCAAGAGGGCACATATGTCAGTTAATGGAGGAGAGAGGTGCGTAGGCGTATTTGCGGAAGCGTGCTCTACTTGCAAACATGATGGCAGTACTGGGTAAGGCTGATTTAGTAACACCAACACGCTGGTTCAGCTTATTAATTAAGTGTCCCATCTACTGCAGCGTGTATTGTCACTTCATTATGAAGACTAGTTGAATAGTTCTCTCTGACCGAGATGGGGAATAATGGATCGCGAAGACTTCCTATCTACAATATCCCTATGCCTCTATGCTCACTTCACTCATTTTGCTCCGTACGTAGTCACTTGTTGAAATCTCTAGAAAGACAAATACTCCGTATTTGGGAACAGAGGGAGGCTTTTACTCCTATTTGGGAACAGAGGGAGTATCACCATATGGAGGGAATAGAGGAAGCTTGAAATATGAACATGTCAATGGGAGGGAGTAAAAGCCTCATGCATGCATGCAACATGCAACACTCACACATACACATGGACGCACGCAACACTCACGCACCCATGCGGCACATAGGACATGATGCAACATGCGACAAAGACTGTACATTTAGAGATTTACACATTGACCAGGGCATAATTAACGCCCAAAAGTAGCAGACTTATGTGTGCATGCGACCATTGAGAGAAGAAGACTAAATGAAGGTTGTTGCATGTTGTAATTAAGGATAGACATGTAGCCTATACCTAGAGCACAAGTTGGTGCATTAGTCAATCAGTATCGATTTAGACTAAAGACTAAATGCATTGGAAGTGTAGATGTACACTCTTTGTTTTTTAGCCGATGTACACTCTATGTTGGAAGACCGAGGGAGTACACGTGCATGCACTCACATACATAGCTAGGGTGGTTCGCGCGCAAGGGTTGGACTCCTGTCGCGCATGCGTAAAGTTGTGTTTAACTGATTTCTTTGCTCTACCAACTGATAGGTGGGACTCAAAAACCAGGTGACAATTTAACCAGTCAACAAAGTGCCACGTCGACTATGTGGTCGGTCAGTAGGGTGCAATACAGTGCTCTATGATGAGCTAGTGATCATATAATCACCGCAAAACTATATATAGTGGCCGTAAAGAGCGTATTGTTACATACGTTGACCGCCAGTGTATTTTTCTCGTTTCAACTTAAGCCATATTAACCGGAAAGGACGCAGTATGGACTAGTACTAGTACCGCTTTGATGTGTCCCGTCAACTCGTCGAACGAGGAGAAGCTTGCTTACTAGTACGCCTCTCCCTCGCCCATGCGCGCGGTGGCTCGTAGGACAAGGAGAGGGTTTTGACTATAGCGCCCTCTCCCTCTCCCTCACCCTCGCCCTCATGGTGGACGTGCAGCAGTTCAATCGGCATCAGATTGCCAAAAGCATATTGTACTGTAGTATCATCATTGTTGGACCTTCCGAAGAGGCGAAGAGCCAAGTGCAAGGTTCACATGAGTACGAACTATTGAACCTCCGAAGAGGCAAAAGCCAAGCGCAAGGTTTTATAGGAGTTGTCATCCTAGTAGGAGTATACTCCAACTATAGCAAACGATGCTGCAGTATGATTCCACCACGTCACCTATATCCAAAGCCATGCCACTTTTTTCTCAAAGAGCGTGTTGGAGCCTGTGCAACAACCACACAAGTTGCATGTACACATAAAACATTTACTAGTAATAAATTCTAAAGGACAAATGCCAGTATGCCACACAAGTTCATCTCCAATTCATGTGATAAATTTGTGCACGACGAGTCTACATATATTCACAACGCTACCGTTCACAATTTACCATACTGCACTTACACGTTATAGATGGGCTACATGTCCTCCTCCAGGTTCCAGTCCTAGGTGTTCTTCATGGATGGCACCATCCATAGCGGTGGGCAACGGGAATCATTGTCGCAGCTTTCTAGTTCGGTTCCATACGATGGAGACTCATCCAAGCTGAAGCGGCATAAATCAGGGATAGCATGTCCCATCATGTCGTTCATCCGGCGGTGCGCACTGAAGACGCAACCATGCTTCATGAATGGCAGGTCTTCGGTGTTGTGCACGGAAGGTGGCATCCGCTTCATAATGGGGTAGCTGTCCCCAATGAAAAGCGAGTACTCTCCTAGAGTGTTCCTCGGCACCCACGTAGCATCATGGGGGTCAAACTCGGTGCGGATCATCTGGTACACGCGGCATCTCAGATCTAGACACATAGTGACGTACATAGTCAAGGTCCATGCATAATAATGTTATGCTCAAATATGGCGGTCAGTAATACTGTGCAACAAATAGTACTATTCCAGTATAGGGGAAGTAAAATAATGGCTTATTATATATAGCCACTCTTGGCTACATGGATGAGATAGTAAGACATGGGAAAAAATGGTGGCAGCTAGTGGGTTCAAGTCTTCAAGGGCCTAGCTAGCTATACGCGTCCTCCAAGGTAAAAAGTACTCCTACTAGTACTAGTAAGTAGTACAACAATGAAAGAGAAGGTGAGAGGGTTAAAAAATATAATACTAAATTGAATACCTGGGCGATGGCGACGGTCCGATCGTGGTAGATTGTGTGACCATGTTGCACATCAGTGGTACCATGGGTAACGACTGTTAAGATAGTTGATCCCAATATGCCAAAGTCAGCTACAAGGTTCCAGGTTAGACTGAATCGCGGATGCAAATGCACATCTAGGATCTGCGATCTTATTATGATCGGGGGATGACTGGTCCCTGCAAAATAATGAAGTACCGTTAGGGATGCAAATGATGGTTTGTGCATTCCGTTTGTAATCTCCCGTACCGTAGGATGGCAACCAGACAAAACAAGTCCCCTGGCTTGTCATCGCGAATATGTGGCCTAGATGTCGCACGACGTTTTCGAACGTGTAGGGGTACAAATCTGCCGCGGCCAACATGCGCCAGCCTCTGCCGTTACTGCCTCTTGCATTGATGGCAATCCTTATGTCGAACACCGCGATGAGATAGTAATTGTCGTAGCCACGTCGCTTTGTCGGCGGGTCCGCAATTGCTATCTTCTTCAATCTCATGGAGGCATCATCATACGTATTCAAGCCCAACCAGTCCGGAAGGCCGATCCCAATGGTGGAGAAGGGGTCTACGGGAACGGCTGCATTGTTGTGGATGTTGTGCAAAATGATGGTGGTATCCGGCCGGAGGTATGCAAGCCAATCTTTGTTGGCACCGACCCAGACCTATATATAAGACGGTGAGCAGCAGAGAAATTACGGGATGGAAATGGAATAACTAAGTACTACATGATCACAATCCATGACTGGCCTGCTCATCGGACAAAATCCGACTACCTCTCAACATCGGCAACTTTAGCGGAGTCAACATGCAACCATGGCCAGGGAGCGGTGGACTGTTCGAAGGATTGTCCCATGGAAGAACCTTCTCCTCGAGGACACATGGAATACCAACAAGCATGGCCTTTTCCCAAGCCCGTTTAAGCACCGTCATGAAAAAGTTGGTGTAGGAAGCACCGAGTCTTGCAGCGGTGAGGACGCCGGAGCAACGTGCGATTTCTCCCAGAGGATCATCGTCCAAGGTCTCCCAGCCCCGAGGAGGAGGAGAACCGCCTAGCGAATCCATGGGACCAGCGACGAACTTCCTTCTCTTCGGGGGGAGGGGAACTGGCAAGGAGGAGATAAGAGTGTAGTAACCACAGGGCCTCGTCCCTTCCAACTGTAGCTCCTCGATTGTTCCTTAGCGAAGGGGTGAGGCTATTATTTACTACGTACTTGTACTGTAGTAGTACTAGTACTACATTCTCAAGTAGTAGTGCAATGTACTGTACTTCTAGTATAGTGCACCTGTTTTGAACTCTTGAATCTCAAGGCCAAGAAGCTACAGTTGCAAGTGGAGGGTACTACTGTTCTCTAGAACCATCGTTGTACTATCAATGCAGGGAAAGTACACCTACGTAGTGGGTACTCTCGGTGCTCTATTCAAGCGCGTAGCTAGCCTACTCAGCCGCTCCTCTCTCGCACACACTAGCAACATGTTTATCAGTGACGGTTACTGTGGGGGCAGAACATTTGAGTTATTTGATACAGCGAGACTAGGCTTTTCGCTTCCATTTGTGGAGGTGTAATGGATCTCGTCGAACTTTATTAGTAGTTCCTTCTTTATGAATGAGATGAGGCAAAGCTTTTGCCTCCGTTTCAAAAAAAATCACGTCAAGAGGAATTTCTTTTATAGAGCCGATAATGGAGTGAAGTCCATGCGTGCAACGCCACAAGCTACAGAGTACTAGAGTACTAGTAGCACTTAACATACAGAGCCATATTGCACAGTTCCCAATGTCGCGCTAGGCTTTTCCGGCTCCTTGGGCTTAATTGGGAGGCGCTAGTTTCAATATGTTACTAGCTTATGAGGAAGCTGCAAGCGAGGTGTGGCTAGGGCGAGCACGCGAGCCACGAGATGATGGGAAGGAAAACCCGTTCATGTGGCTAGGCTATCCAGTGCACCTAGATTGTGGTGCCACACGTCCGTTCGGCTTCAAAACTCAAACTAGTCGTGTATAATATTGTCTCGCAGCGAAGTTACTATTTAAAAAAAGGCTGTCGTGCGTTCGGACGGGATCAAACCCACAAAACGAGGTATACACTCCCGCGACCACCAGTAGTACTCGTTGGAGTACAACGCAACCTAGAATCACCTTTTGTCTAGTAGTACATTGTTCCTTACAAGATACCACTAATAATGCCAAGAAACCACTAATAATACCAAGAAACTACTACCACTTGTATACGTGGCAGACTTAAGATAAGACTACCTTATCAACCATTGTACATGCCCTTACCAACTAGCCCTACCAAGAAACGACTACTCTACAAAGTGTAGTTATAGGCATGTTCAACCATGTCGCCCCTTAAGTCAACGCCTTCTATTCGACCGGCAAGTTAGGCGTTATGACTTTTGGGACCTACATGTCAGTCTGCACAAAAAACCCCGAGTGACCTCCTACCTCCAGCCCGTCCACCTAGTCATCCTCGGCCATGGGACGCATCTACCACCGCCGGCAGAAGGCGAGGTCAAAACCATCGGCAGTGTGGAGCCCATCTTGCGGCAACCCGGATGCCAGCTCCGCCCGGCGCTCGCAGCCGCTAGCTAGCCAAAATAGCTCCGTCCAACTCCTTGTCTGGCAAGGTTTGCTAGCTAGATTGGCATGGCGGCGCGGAGGGCTTGCTCGCGCGTGCCGCACTAAGGCCAGCCATCTGGCTCGAGCGAAGGCCAGCGCGGCGGCTTGCTCGCTCGTAAGTCACGCTCGGGCCAGCCTGCCAACCCATGTGGAGGCCAGCGCGGCGTCCGACCCGTCCGGCGGAGCGGCGAACCAACTCGCTCATCACCGGACCCACGGCGAACACGCATCAGTACTGTTTGAAGTATTTTTCAGGAAAAATAATGATTTGAGGGGAAAATAACAGGATAGAAGGTCGATGTGGGTCCCTCGTGTCAATGGTCAAACAAAATGTGTTGGTTTAAGCTGCCTCATTAGCACGGACGTGTGGGCCAACTCTATCATAACGGGTTTAAACGAGCCTAATCGGCACTAGGTAGTAGTTTTTGGCATGGATTAAGAAATTTTGGGTATGTTTTTGCTATTTTTTGTACATAGTTTCTTCCTAGGGCTGGTTGAAAGTGGTAATTTTTGTTAATACTCTACATATTGTAAGTACGCGTGAAAGTTAAGCTTTGGAAGCCAATAAGCAAGGCTAGTTACATAGTGCATATGTGTACATGATTGAAAGTAAATATCAAACCATGAGTGACTAATATCTTGATGGAAAACTCGAAACTATGGAAATACTAGGATTTTTTTTTGCATGGTTGGAAATACTAGCAATGTTCATCTGCGTTGCAAGAGATCATAATTAGAATAATACTTATTCACAAATTTTGATACAAAACACTCTAATTTTGATATACGTATATCACTAGAGATACATTATGTTTCAATCAGAATATATTCCTTGGGCTGTTTTGGTGAGGTGAGGGAGGGATGTGGTTGGTTTTAAGATACTAATTATGGGTTTTTCTGCAAATTGGTAGAGAAGTGGGATCTTGGTGAGAAAAGGCAACAACTTACCTCACGGTCGTTAGATGTAGATCTAATGGTCAGAAATGACGGATGGCAGACACACAATCATCACCAACTTAGTCTTCTATAGGAGTACTAGCAAGATGTCTGTGCATTGCACGGAATATCAAGATGCATTTTTTTATAAAACACTTGTTGTGATTGACCCATGCAGGAGTAATCCCATGTGTAAAAACTAATGATATCTCCAGAAATAGGAGATAAGGTGAAGAAGAGTGGGGCGTGGTGGTGATTGGTGGTCGGACTGAGCGGCCAACATGCCAGTTTGTTCCAGAGGGTTCCTTTTTTAATTGCTTAATAATGAGGTTGTTGGAGATTGTGACGCCCGGGTAGTTACGCTACAGTAACTCTCCGCTAATGATGCCACATCACCTCGATTACTGTGACTAATATCACGTTAGTTCAAAATCGATTCAAATTCAAATTAAAAAAACAACAACAAAAGTTTTCAAAATTAAAACTAAAATGTTCGGGTTATGTCAAATAAATCATAGGTAATTATGGTGGAGAAACCACACTTTTATAAAGTGTTTAAATGCACTATAATAGATAAACAGTGGCAAAACAGTTATTCAAATGCTTTTAGAATAATAAATAATTCCAAAACTATTTTATTTCAGTACTAAACTGTTTGTGGCAGTGGCATAAATTGTAACACTATCTTAGGTGCCACTTTTATATTTTGTTGAAACTAGGCTAAAACAGAAAAGAAATAAATAAATAAAAGTAACAAAAAACAAAACAAAATGAAAAAAGGAAAAAAAAAGATAATTCCCCCACTGGACTTTGGCCCACCGGGCCGCCTTGTCGGCCCAATCGGCCCAGCCGCCCGCTGGCCTATATGGCCTACCGCGAGCCACCAGGAACCTAACCCTATCCACTCCCCCCCACTCTCTCTGGCTCTCCCTCCCCCCCGATCCAGAACAGATCGGGGCATCGACAACTCGCCGCCGCACCTGTCGCCCACTCCCGCCGTCGTCGCCCATGGCCCACGCCGGGGCGTCCCCCCTTCCCTCCCGCGCGCGCTCTGGATCAGGAGCGCCCCAGCGCTCACCGCCTCGATCCCGCAGCCGCCCAGAGGCCCCGTCGCCGACCACCGCTGCTTGAGGACTCCGCCGACGCGCCATCGACCCCGTCGCCTCGCCGCACTCGTCCCCGGCGACCCGGACGCCGCCCCTTCGTCGTCCTCCTCCCCGAGCCCACTGCCACGAACCCTACGCCTCCCCTGTGAGCTTCCCCCTCCTCTCTTCCTCACGCTCACGCCATGGCCTCCTCCCCGTGGCTCCGCTGACGCCGCCGTGGCCTCGCCGCGCCCGGCGTGCCCCCGCGTGCCCCGCGCCTATTGGTGCCCGCCCTGCTCGCCCTACTGTGTTGCCGCCTCTCCCCGCTCGGCTTACGAGCCACCGTCGATGCTCGTCGCCACTTCACTGCTGCTGCCTAATGCTAGTGCTGCACAGTGTCGCGGCCCCTGCTCGCCTGCTGCCGCCGCAGAGTGCCGATGGAGCGCCGTGGCCACCGGCCTCCTCCCGCGGCGCTCGTCGCTGGGTCCGCCCGCACCACCGCCCGTCACCCGTTGCACTCGCTGCCCGTTAACTCGCCCCGTTAAGCCCCCTGGGGCCTATGACAAGGGGGCCCCACCCCAGAATGATTTATAAAAAAAGGGAATTTAAAAATATATATATAATAAAATTAATTAATTAATTAAAGAAATAATTAACTTAATTAATTTTGATTAATTAAACTAATCAATTAACTAAACTAATTAAACTGTTAATTAACTAATTAATTGTATGACAATGGGCCCACCCCCCCTAACTAATACTAATTAGGGTAATTAAAATGTTTAATTAAAATGTGTCACTGACCAGTGGGACCCACTGGTCAGGTTGACCAGTCAACCCTATTGACTGCTGACATTAACATGACATCATGTTGATGTCATAAATCCATTTTCGAATTAATTTAAAAAAAATAATTAAATTCCAGAAATTAATAAAATCTTTAGAAAATCATATCTTTTAATCCGTAACTCGGATTAAAATATTTTCAACATGAAAGTTGCTCAGAACGACGAGACGATTCCAGATACGCAACCCGTTCGTCCGCCACACCCCCTAACCTATCGAACTCGCAACTTTCCCCCTCCGGCTCCTCTGCCCGAAAACACGGAACCCCGGGAATACTTCCCGGATGCTTCCCCCCTTCACCGGTATCACCTCATACCGCGTTAGAACACGTCTAGCTCTGCCTGTTATCCTGTTATGCACTTGCTTGCTATGTATTTACTGTTTCTCCCCCCTCTTCTCTTCGGTAGACTCCATGACGATGCTGATGCCCCAGTTCGACTACGGAGTTGACGACCCCTCTCTCTTGCCAGAGAAACCAGGCAAGCCCCCCCCCCTTGATCACCAGATATCGCCTATTCTCCTCTATACTGCTTGCATTAGAGTAGTGTAGCATGTTACTGCTTTCCCTTAATCTTATTCTGATGCATAGCTTGACATTGTTGCTACATCTGTTGATACCTTACCTGCAATCCTAAATACTTAGTATAGGATGCTAGTTTATCATCATTGGCCCTACATTCTTGTCAGTCTGCCTTGCTATACTATTAGGCCGTGATCACTCGGGAGGTGATCACGGGTATATACTATACAAACATACATACTATATAGATGGTGACTAAAGTCGGGTCAGCTCGATGAGTACCCGCAAGTGATTCTGGTGAGGGGGCTGAATGGACAGGTGGCTCCATCCCGGTAGAGGTGGGCCTGGGTTCCCGACAGCCCCCGACTGTTACTTTGTGGCGGAGCGACAGGGCAGGTTGAGACCACCTAGGAGACAGGTGGGCCTGGCCCTGTTCGGCGTTCGCGGATACTTAACACGCTTAACGAGATCTTGGTATTTGATCTGAGTCTGGCCATTTGGTCTATACGCACTAACCATCTACGCGGGAGTAGTTATGGGTATCCCGGCATCGTGGTATCAGCCGAAGCCTTTTTGACGTCAGCGACTGAGTGGCGCGCGCCGGGTTGGACTGCGTTAACGCAACTTCCTTTGTAATGGAGGTTGCTAGGTCTGCTCACCGGCCGCGTACGCAACGTGCAGGTGTGCAATGGGCGATGGGCCCAGACCCCTGCGCGCATAGGATTTAGACCGGCATGCTGACCTCTCTGTTGTGCCTAGGTGGGGCTACGACGCGTTGATCTTCCGAGGCCGGGCATGACCCAGGAAAGTGTGTCCGGCCAAATGGGATCGAGCGTGTTGGGTTATGTGGTGCACCCCTGCAGGGAAGTTAATCTATTCGAATAGCCGTGATCTTCGGTAACAGGACGACTTGGAGTTGTACCTTGACCTTATGACAACTAGAACCGGATACTTAATAAAACACACCCTTCCAAGTTCCACAGACAACCCGGTGATCGCTTTTCCACAGGGCGACGAGGGGAGGATCGCCGGGTAGGATTATGCTATGCGATGCTACTGGAGATGCTACTTGGAGATGCTACTTAGAGGACTTCAATCTACTCTCTTCTACATGCTGCAAGACGGAGGCTGCCAGAAGCGTAGTCTTTGATAGGACTAGCTATCCCCCTCTTATTCTGGCATTCTGCAGTTCAGTCCACTGATATGGCCTCCTTACACATATACCCATGCATATGTAGTGTAGTTCCTTGCTTGCGAGTACTTTGGATGAGTACTCACGATTGCTTTCTTCCCCCTTTTCCCCCCTTTCCTTTCTTTCTGGTTGTCGCAACCAGATGCTGGAGTCCAGGAGCCAGATGCCACCGTCGACGACGACCCCTACTACACCGGAGGTGCCTACTACTACGTGCAGCCCGCTGACGACGACCAGGAGTAGTTAGGAGGATCCCAGGCAGGAGGCCTGCGCCTCTTTCGATCTGTATCCCAGTTTGTGCTAGCCATCTTATGGCAACTTGTTTAACTTATGTCTGTACTCAGATATTGTTGCTTCCGCTGACTCGTCTATGATCGAGCACTTGTATTCGAGCCCTCGAGGCCCCTGGCTTGTATTATGATGCTTGTATGACTTCTTTATGTTTTAGAGTTGTGTTGTGATATCTTCCCGTGAGTCCCTGATCTTGATCGTACACATTTGCGTGCATGATTAGTGTATGATTCAATCGGGAGCGTCACAAGTTGGTATCAGAGCCGACTGCCTGTAGGAATCCCCTTCCAACTCCTTGGACGAAGTTGAGTCTAGACGATGAAAACTATTTTACTAACATGGTTGTGCGGCCCATGGGCTCACGTCGCCATTTGGGTGGTATTAGAATCTTTTACTCCTCGATCTGTACTCTGGGAATCTGATCTCTCTTATATTCGGGTTAAATGATTTTTACTAACTCTGACTCTAGGTTCTCGATAATACTTTCTCCCGGAGAGCCTCTTCAGTCCAGATGATTAACTTGTGCACCGAAGGATTCCGAAGATACCTTTCGATATTCTCTCGAGACCTTGTGCATGTTGCTTTTGCAATTCCCTACCATTGCAATATCCCTATGGATAAATACTTACACCCGTTGTTCTTACTTTATACCCAGTCGATCTTGTTATTACAAGATACCTCGAAATTCTATCTAGTGTTTCGAGAATACTTTGTGACTATTGCCTTGCAGTTCTTTGTTACATGAATACCCCTACGGATAATTTCTCGCACTTACCGAGTATCCACTCATCCCCGGTTGATTCATGTATGTTACCAAGCCTCGAAATACCATTCGATCTTCCGAAAATCATGAGCATCCTATTGCTCTTGAAATTCTTGATTGCTTGCATTATGGTTAATCCCATAAGTCTAGTAAT
This sequence comes from Triticum aestivum, assembly GCF_018294505.1. NCBI lineage: Eukaryota > Viridiplantae > Streptophyta > Magnoliopsida > Poales > Poaceae > Triticum > Triticum aestivum. The sequence continues at coordinate 477,412,247 of NC_057798.1, read as the reverse complement.
CTTGTTGACATCCATTGTCATTGTCATTTTGAGTCCGTTGTTTCGATTTGTTGCAAATGCTCGCAATCCTCGAACAGATCCTAGAATTCATCCTTCTGGCTCGGACGTTGTTTTAATCATGAACTAGTTCTCGCCAATTAAATTGTCGTCGATTGTGCCCCTAAGTCTATTGAATTTACCCATCCTTGATCAGAGCGTCTGCTTCTGATCCTTCGCTTTGTAAATCATAATCCCTTAGCAATTGAGCTCTAAGTTATTCAGTTGTTTCTATAATCCAATTTCTTGCATTGTTACTTCCTCTGATTGTGTGCCGATGCTCACACCAGCTCTGTTATGGATCGACAAATCCTTTAATGGATTTTATCCGACATTTTCCTTCATATTCAATAACCTTGTGAGCCTTCCCTTGGATACATAATGCCTTTGGTAAATTGTATCATCTACTTTCTCAACCTTGCTCTACTTTCGAGCTTGTGTTATTTACTCTTAAAACTTGTGGTATATGTTTCTAAGAAGCCCCTATGGGTTGAACCTATACCTTCATTAAAAATCGTATGAACCAGAAGGTTTTGACAAGTCAACCTTTCTAGTGTTTAGCAGATAATTTTCTACCATACAACTTATTTGAGAACGAGAAGTGAATGGAAGGTTATGCATTATGGAAGTGGGAGTCGACCTTGAACTTTGTGTTCATGCCCATGGACACGATGTAGATCTTATCATTAAAGCTTCTCTTAAATTAATTATTCCCTTGGTATAAGTACATCTTATATCTGGGATCTGGCCTTTTGCAATCGTGGTTCCAACCATGAACTCTTTTAAATACCATTTCTCGTGCATGTTTAAGCACTTATCTTCTTTATAACAATACCCCAGTCCAAGCTCTACTTTGGATTGTCCTCGAGTGTTACCCCCAGGTATCTCAGGATTATCACGGAACTGCATAACTTCTTATGAGTTCTTCATCAAGTGCTACATTCTCATTGATTCCAATTTTTCACGGGCTCTGAGTTATTTAACACTCAAAGACACCGATAACTGACACGAGTCCGCATCGCGATTAAGCAACTCTTGGTAACCTTCATTACTTACGAGTTTGAATTCCATCACGTCATTCCTAGCCTATTTGGCTATATCCTTGTCGTGCCGATTTTAACTGTGCTACCTGGTCCTCTTCCCAGAGCATAATTTTCGACGCTGAGCTAAGCTTACGTTGATTTCCTTGTCTTATCATTCCACCTCAGACAACAAGCTTGGTTCCAAGTTTGTGTCGTACCCATGGTTCCAATAACCTCTTGCTTCATCATTCTTTTGACTTGATGTGATCGCGGATCGATTACATCTTCAGGTAATCTCTCGACAAATGTGTCGTGATCGTTATCAACTTTCTAAGCTATTCCAGAATAACAATCAAATTCATGATAAGAATTACCATCCTTGCCCCTCGATGAATTGTGTGTCATCGACTACTTCCTTGCCTTCTTTCCAACACAAACTTGTTTGTGTTGTGGCTATACCTTGAGTTCCTTGTTAACCGACTTATGTTATGTTCTACCTTGAAGTATTACCATCTTCTATGTCAAGAATGTCATGAGAAATTCACCACCTCTTAAGAATTCTTGGTATGGTGATACTTCTCACCCTCACCATTCTTTCTTGGTCCTTGTGTTCATTCCAACCGGTGTACCAACAAGTGAACGGAACTGTTTGAATTCTGCCCTTCTAGCAACCCTATTGCTTTGAAGTTAATGGTCGGCCGTTCGTTCTTGGACTATTGATTATTGAATCACCATTCTGACATTGGTCGTGCAAACCCGACCCATATTTCGGGCGCACCTTTCAACCAATGTTTAATTGTGTATGTTTTCCTCGAGCATACCTCATTATATCATTTGATATGACAAATGTTATCCCCATGTTCACATAATTGTGGAAATCCATATTGTTGGAAATCTCGATGAAGTGCCGCTGAGACCGTCAGCCACCTCCCCATCCTCTCCTTGGTTTAATGATGAACTCTTGTTTTGGAATCGCTCCCATAGTTCATTCCTTGAGAATCTTACATTGTCATCTCATCAATTTGTGTTGCACCTTTTCTTCTCTAGCATCCTAAGTCAGAGGTATCCTGACACCAATCGGATCTGAATCTCGGTCAGATATGATGGTTGGAACATATTCCCAAGAGTTGTAACACTAGCCCTTTACGACCCGGTAATGTGATGTCATGCCCAGCACCCCTGGCCGGAGGACCTAATGTTATAGTTTTTCTTTTTAGCAAGGTTATATATTCTTCATGAGAAATGGTAAGACTTATTCTACAAGTTGTCCCTGATAAATCCTTCATGTATCCAAAGTCCGATCTTTGCTTAAAGACCTTGTCAATGCTATCTCGAAGCATGTCTGTGGTACTTTGATTTTCAACAAGAACGTTTGAAATCCAATGCTAAATGTTTCTTGCTCAATTATCCAAACACCGTTGTATGGGTAATGTCATGAAATTTCTCTCTCCCCTTACCTAAAGGGTTTTCTACTTTATATCCTGTCTTGGATATCATGCTCTGCTTGACTTTGGGAAAGATATACCCCTGACATATGTGTTTAAACACATTTTTCTTTCCATTGTTCTGTTTAAATCTGATGATCACATTTTCCTTTCCATTGTCTTGTCTAACCTTTCTCGTGGTTTATATGATCTAAGCAGTAATGATTCGCTGCTTATATAAACACCTCGGTTGTACGACTCTGTCAATAAGACCCTGTTACTATTGTTGATGACATTCCGGTAGCCACCGATGGACGAGAACTTTGCCTATTGGTCCGCCTCGTTCAACAAGCAGGAAAATGGTTCTCTTCGTCCCTCACCCTAGGTACCAACGTTGTTGCCGATATAACTGACATGCTATCCTCTGACATGCCTTGCTTACATGATTGTGCAAGACGTCACCGCCTTTCCTACTTTTAACCCACATGGTGGGCCCATAACCCACAGTTCCACAGGATCGAAACCTGACTCTCCTGTACACCCTCCAGTTTCCAAAGTTATTCCTCGCGGTTGACTTCTTATGTAACTCACGGGCCCCCTACCAAGTGATCTATTCGGGTATCAGACGCAATACTTATTCTCGTTGCTCCGAACCCCTCTCACCTTCTGATTAGGCATCGAACGCTTGCCTATCCGTTTGAAACTTCTCATAGTACCTTCTTGCTTTGCTCTCGACATCTTCTTAAGTTTCAATTCGAGAGATACTTATGCTCCTTCCCCTGAGTTAACCGTCTAATGCTCGATCTTGTTAGAATCCATCCTATAGGGTTTTCCCTTCTCACCCTTTCGTAAGTACGGTGAAGATCCTAAAGGAAGGACGACAAGTTCATCATGATGACCTAAAGCAGAGGAATGAAGACGTCAGCGCTATGGATCGACCACCTCGAGAAGAGCAACCAAGACCGAGAAGATTCGTTAGGATTTCGTAACCAGACCTTTCCCCCTTATCCCACCTCTTAAATCTCGGGACGAGATTTCTTGTAGTGGAGGAGAATTGTGACGCCCGGGTAGTTACGCTACAGTAACTCTCCGCTAATGATGCCACATCACCTCGATTACTGTGACTAATCTCGCGTTAGTTCAAAACCGATTCAAATTCAAATTAAAAAAAACAAAAGTTTTCAAAATTAAAACTAAAATGTTCGGGTTATGTCAAATAAATCATAGGTAATTATGGTGGAGAAACCACACTTTTATAAAGTGTTTAAATGCACTATAATAGATAAATAGTGGAAAAACAGTTATTCAAATGCTTTTAGAATAATAAATAATTCCAAAACTATTTTATTTCAGTACTAAACTGTTTGTGGCAGTGGCATAAATTGTAACACTATCTTAGGTGCCACTTTTATATTTTGTTGAAACTAGGCTAAAACAGAAAAGAAATAAATAAATAAAAGTAACAGAAAACAAAAAAAGGAAAAAAAAAGAGAATTCCCCCACTGGACTTTGGCCCACCGGGCCGCCTTGTCGGCCCAATCGGCCCAGCCTATATGCCTACCGCGAGCCACCAGGAACCCTAACCCTATCCACTCCCCCCCCCCACTCTCTCTGGCTCTCCCTCCCCCCCGATCCAGAACAGATCGGGGCATCGACAACTCGCCGCCGCGCCTGTCGCCCACCCCCGCCGTCGTCGCCCATGGCCCACGTCGGGGCGACCCCCCTTCCCTCCCGCGCACGCTCTGGATCGGGAGCGCCCCAGCGCTCACCGCCTCGATCCCGCAGCCGCCCGGAGGCCCCGTCGCCGACCACCGCTGCTTGAGGACTCCGCCGACGCGCCATCGACCCCGTCGCCTCGCCGCACTTGTCCCCGGCGACCCGGACGCCGCCCCTTCGTCGTCCTCCTCCCCGAGCCCACTGCCACGAACCCTACGCCTCCCCTGTGAGCTTTCCCCTCCTCTCTTCCTCGCGCTCACGCCATGGCCTCCTCCCCGCGGCTCCGCTGACGCCGCCGTGGCCTCGCCGCGCCCGGCGTGCCCCCGCGTGCCCCGCGCCTATTGGTGCCCGCCCTGCTCGCCCCACTGTGCTGCCGCCTCTTCCCGCTCGGCTTACGAGCCGCCGTCGATGCTCGTCGCCGCTTCACTGCTGCTGCCTAATGCTACTGCTGCTCAGTGCCGCGGCCCCTGCTCGCCTGCTGCCGCCGCAGAGTGCCGATGGAGCACTGTGGCCACCGGCCTCCTCCCGCGGCGCTCGTCGCTGGGTCCGCCCGCACCACCGCCCGTCACCCATTGCGCTCGCTGCCCGTTAAGTCGCCCCGTTAAGCCCCCTGGGGCCTATGACAAGGGGCCCCCACCCCCTGAATGATTTATAAAAAAAGGGAATTTAAATATATATATATATAATAAAATTAATTAATTAATTAAAGAAATAATTAACTTAATTAATTTTGATTAATTAAACTAATCAATTAACTAAACTAATTAAACTGTTAATTAACTAATTAATTGTATGACAGTGGGCCCACCCCTCCTAATTAATACTAATTAGGGTAATTAAAATATTTAATTAAAATGTGTCACTGACCAGTGGGACCCACTGGTCAGGTTGACCATTCAACCCTGTTGACTGCTGACGTCAACATGACATCATGTTGATGTCATAAATCCATTTTCGAATTAATTTAAAAAATAATAATTAAATTCCAGAAATTAATAAAATCTTTAGAAAATCATATCTTTTAATCCGTAACTCGGATTAAAATATTTTTAACATGAAAGTTGCTCAGAACGATGAGATGATTCCAGATACGCAACCCGTTCATCCACCACACCCCCTTAACCTATCGAACTTGCAACTTTCCCCCTCCGGCTCCTCTGCCCGAAAACACGGAACCCCGGGAATACTTCCCGGATGCTTCCCCCCTTCACCGGTATCACCTCATACCGCGTTAGAACACGTCTAGCTCTGCCTGTTATCCTGTTATGCACTTGCTTGCTATGTATTTACTGTTTCTCCCCCCTCTTCTCTTCGGTAGACCCCGTGACGATGCTGATGCCCCAGTTCGACTACGGAGTTGACGACCCCTCTCTCTTGCCAGAGCAACCAGGCAAGCCCCCCCCCTTGATCACCAGATATCGCCTATTCTCCTCTATACTGCTTGCATTAGAGTAGTGTAGCATGTTACTGCTTTCCGTTAATCCTATTCTGATGCATAGCCTGACATTGTTGCTACATCTGTTGATACCTTACGTGAAATCCTAAATACTTAGTATAGGATGCTAGTTTATCATCATTGGTCCTACATTCTTGTCAGTCTGCCTTGCTATACTATTGGGCCGTGATCACTCGGGAGGTGATCACGGGTATATACTATACATACATACATACTATACAGATGGTGACTAAAGTTGGGTCAGCTCGATGAGTACCCGCAAGTGATTCTGATGAGGGGGCTGAAAGGACAGGTGGCTCCATCCCGGTAGAGGTGGGCCTGGGTTCCCGACGGCCCCCGACTGTTACTTTGTGGCGGAGCGACAGGGTAGGTTGAGACCACCTAGGAGACAGGTGGGCCTGGCCCTGTTCGGCGTTCGCGGATACTTAACATGCTTAACGAGATCTTGGTATTTGATCTGAGTCTGGCCATTTGGTCTATACGCACTAATCATCTACGCGGGAGTAGTTATGGGTATCCCGGCATCGTGGTATCAGCCGAAGCCTTTTTGACGTCAGCGACTGAGCGGCGCGCGCCGGGTTGGACTGCGTTAACGCAACTTCCTTTGTAATGGAGGTTGCTAGGTCTGCTCACCGGCCGCGTACGCAATGTGCAGGTGTGCAATGGGCGATGGGCCCAGACCCCTGCGCGCATAGGATTTAGACCGGCGTGCTGACCTCTCTATTGTGCCTAGGTGGGGCTGCGACGTGTTGATCTTCCGAGGCCGGGCATGACCCAGGAAAGTGTGTTCGGCCAAATGGGATCGAGCGTGTTGGGTTATGTGGTGCACCCCTGCAGGGAAGTTAATCTATTTGAATAGTCGTGATCTTCGGTAACAGGACGACTTGGAGTTGTACCTTGACCTTATGACAACTAGAACCGGATACTTAATAAAACACACCCTTCCAAGTTCCACTGACAACCCGGTGATCGCTTTTCCACAGGGCAACGAGGGGAGGATCACCGGGTAGGATTATGCTATGCGATGCTACTGGAGATGCTACTTGGAGATGCTACTTGGAGGACTTCAATCTTCTCTCTTCTACATGCTCATAATATCTATTTTAACAATCATTAGATGCCAATTGTTCTCATATCAACTCTAACAATAACATGTGTGGTCATAAAAATCTAGGAAATGAGAGGAACATGTAGCAATGATGGGGTTATAGACATACTATCTATTCTAAATTTGTAACAATGAACATGCAGTCGTATTCATAAGGTAAAGATGAGATGAGATAGAACAATTACACGACGATAGATTCCACCAGTATAGGCAGCCAATCTGTGTGTCGACCGCGTAAATGATGCCATCATGCACTATAGCATCAGACAAAAAAGTTGCCTCAATAGGATTGACGATGAGCCATAACCATGTATGGTGACCGGATTCCAGATGGACTAATCCCATGTTGAACAAGGCAATGAGCTTGTAATCCATGTAGTCATCTGATGGTGTGGGCACTTCACAGATTACAACTTTCAGCAAACAGAGGTCGAGCCAAAAGCTTGACGCATCTCATGCGTAGTAGGCAAGAGTGTCCGGTGGTCCACGAGGCTGAATGGCGGCAGTATCCAATGATGGAAGGGTGATCTCTTGCTGGGTGTAGATATCCACGAGATGCCACGGACTACCAGATTGGTGGATGAGGACGATCCAGTTGGCCTTCATGCCTAGTGGCCGCGCATGAAGGACAGGTGGACGGGTAGTGTTAGCATGTCGAGGGGCACCACGGCAACCTCCGTAGGATCATCAAGTCGGTGTCTGGGCCACCTGTAAGGATCGGGCATCAGCAAGCAGGGTGTCTTGAAAGGAACCGGTCGGTTGCAGATGGACGGTACAAAGACACCAAGCATGTGGCTAGATGGACGGTGCTGAGTAGGTCCATACGATTACAGATCTGCTCCAAGAGAACATCGGGGAGGGAATTCCAATCGCAGCTCTGTGTGTCAGTCAGTTTTGCAATTGGGATTTTCAGCGCCTGCAAGCCAACGGGGAAGTGGATTCGGGCGGGCGAGCGAAGAAGCTTCTCCTCATGTGGCCTAGCAGTGAGCGAGGGGATATAGTACGCGCGAGCTACCAAGGAAGATGGTGCGGGCGGGCGAGCAGTGAGCGGGCGGAGATGGTGTGCGGTCGACGATGGGAAAGAGAGGAGGAAGAAGAAGAGAGGAGGAAGAAGAGTGAAAGATGGGGAAGGAAGTGCATTAAATCTCAATTCTACTAGTACTACTACCAGGATATACCGTCCTCCGGAGTGTAAAAGTTACATCGATGACATGTGGGTCTACCTCAAGAGGGCACATATGTCAGTTAATGGAGGAGAGAGGTGCATAGGCGTATTTGCGGAAGCGTGCTCTACTTGCAAACATGATGGCAGTACTGGGTAAGGCTGATTTAGTAACACCAACACACTGGTTCAGCTTATTAATTAAGTGTCCCATCTGCTGCAGCGTGTATTGTCACTTCACTATGAAGACTAGTTGAATAGTTCTCTCTGACCGAGATGGGGAATAATGGATCGCGAAGACTTCCTATCTACAGTATCGCTATGCCTCTATGCTCACTTCACTCATTTTGCTCCGTACGTAGTCACTTGTTGAAATCACTAGAAAGACAAATACTCCGTATTTGGGAACAGAGGGAGGCTTTTACTCCTATTTGGGAACAGAGGGAGTATCACCATATGGAGGGAACAGAGGAAGCTTGAAATACGAACATGTCAATGAGAGGGAGTAAAAGCCTCATGCATGCATGCAACATGCAACACTCACACATACACATGGACGCACGCAACACTCACGCACCCATGCGGCACACAGGACATGATGCAACATGCGACAAAGACTGTACATTTAGAGATTTACACATTGACCAGGGCATAATTAACGCCCAAAAGTAGCAGACTTATGTGTGCATGCGACCATTGAGAGAAGAAGATTAAATGAAGGTTGTTGCATGTTGTAATTAAGGATAGACATGTAGCCTATACCTAGAGCACAAGTTGGTGCATTAGTCAATCAGTATCGATTTAGACTAAAGACTAAATGCATTGGAAGTGTAGATGTACACTCTTTGTTTTTTAGCCGATGTACACTCTTTGTTGGAAGACCGAGGGAGTACACGTGCATGCACTCACATACATAGCTAGGGTGGTTCGCGCGCAAGGGTTGGACTCCTGTCGCGCATGCGTAAAGTTGTGTTTAACTGATTTCTTTGCTCTACCAACTGATAGGTGGGACTCAAAAACCAGGTGACAATTTAACCAGTCAACAAAGTGCCACGTCGACTATGTGGTCGGTCAGTAGGGTGCAATACAGTGCTCTATGATGAGCTAGTGATCGTATAATCACCGCAAAACTATATATAGTGACCGTAAAGAGCGTATTGTTACATACGTTGACCGCCAGTGTATTTTTCTCGTTTCAACTTAAGCCATATTAACCGGAAAGGATGCAGTATGGACTAGTACTAGTACCGCTTTGATGTGTCCCGTCAACTCGTCGAACGAGGAGAAGCTTGCTTACTAGTACGCCTCTCCCTCGCCCACGTGCACGGTGGCTCGTAGGACAAGGAGAGGGTTTTGACTATAGCGCCCTCTCCCTCTCCCTCACCCTCACCCTCGCGGTGGACGTGCAGCAGTTCAATGGGCGTCAGATTGCCAAAAGCATATTGTACTGTAGTATCATCATTGTTGGACCTTCCGAAGAGGCGAAGAGCCAAGTGCAAGGTTCACATGAGTACGAACTGTTGAACCTCCGAAGAGGCAAATGCCAAGCGCAAGGTTTTATAGGAGTTGTCATCCTAGTAGGAGTATACTCCAACTATAGCAAACGATGCTACTGTATGATTCCACCACGTCACCTATATCCAAAGCCATGCCACGTTTTTCTTAAAGAGCGTGTTGGAGCCCGTGCAACAAGCACACAAGTTGCATGTACACATAAAACATTTACTAGTAATAAATTCTAAAGGACAAATGCCAGTATGCCACACAAGTTCATCTCCAATTCATGTGATAAATTTGTGCACGACGAGTCTACATATATTCACAATGCTACCGTTCACAATTTACCATACTGCACTTACACGTTATAGATGGGCTACATGTCCTCCTCCAGGTTCCAGTCCTAGGTGTTCTTCATGGATGGCACCATCCATAGCGGTGGGCAACGGGAATCATTGTCGCAGCTTTCTAGTTCGGTTCCATACGATGGAGACTCATCCAAGCTGAAGCGGCATAATTCAGGGATAGCATGTCCCATCATGTCGTTCATCCGGCGGTGCGCACTGAAGACGCAACCATGCTTCATGAATGGCAGGTCTTCGGTGTCGTGCACGGAAGGTGGCATCCGCTTCATAATGGGGTAGCTGTCGCCAATGAAAAGCGAGTACTCTCCTAGAGTGTTCCTCGGCACCCACGTAGCATCATGGGGGTCAAACTCGGCGCCGATCATCTGGTACACGCGGCATCTCAGATCTAGACACATAGTGACGTACATAGTCAAGGTCCATGCATAATAATGTTATGCTCAAATATGGCGGTCAGTAATACTGTGCAACAAATAGTACTATTCCAGTATAGGGGAAGTAAAATAATGGCTTATTATATATAGCCACTCTTGGCTACATGGATGAGATAGTAAGACATGGGAAAAAAATGGTGGCAGCTAGTGGGTTTAAGTCTTCAAGGGCCTAGCTAGCTATACGCGTCCTCCAAGGTAAAAAGTACTCCTACTAGTACTAGTAAGTAGTACAACAATGAAAGAGAAGGTGAGAGGGTTAAAAAATATAATACTAAATTGAATACCTGGGTGATGGCGACGGTTCGATCGTGGTAGATTGTGTGACCATGTTGCACATCAGTGGTACCATGGGTAACGACTGTTAAGATAGTTGATCCCAATATGCCAAAGTTAGCTACAAGGTTCCAGGTTAGACTGAATCGCGGATGCAAATGCACATCCAGGATCTGCGATCTTATTATGATCGGGGGATGACTGGTCCCTGCAAAATAATGAAGTACCGTTAGGGATGCAAATGATGGTTTGTGCATTCCGTTTGTAATCTCCCGTACCGTAGGATGGCAACCAGACAAAACAAGTCCCCTGGCTTGTCACCGCGAATATGTGGCCTAGATGTCGCACGACGTTTTCGAACGTGTAGGGGTACAAATCTGCCGCGGCCAACATGCGCCAGCCTCTGCCGTTACTGCCTCTTGCATTGATGGCAATCCTTATGTTGAACACCGCGATGAGATAGTAATTGTCGTAGCCACGTCGCTTTGTCGGCGGGTCCGCAATTGCTATCTTCTTCAATCTCATGGAGGCATCATCATACGTATTCAAGCCCAACCAGTCCGGAAGGCCGATCCCAATGGTGGAGAAGGGGTCTACGGGAATGGCTGCATTGCTGTGGATGTTGTGAAAAATGATGGTGGTATCCGGCCGGAGGTATGCAAGCCAATCTTCGTTGGCACCGACCCAGACCTATATATAAGACGGTGAGCAGCAGAGAAATTACGGGATGGAAATGGAATAACTAAGTACTACATGATCAAAATCCATGACTGGCCTGCTCATCGGACAAAATCCGACTACCTCTCAACATCGGCAACTTTAGCGGAGTCAACATGCAACCATGGCCAGGGAGCGGTGGACTGTTCGAAGGATTGTCCTATGGAAGAACCTTCTCCTCGAGGACACATGGAATACCAACAAGCATGGCCTTTTCCCAAGCCCGTTTAAGCACCGTCATGAAAAAGTTGGTGCAGGAAGCACCGAGTCTTGCAGGGGTGAGGATGCCGGAGCGACGTGCGATTTCTCCCAGAGGATCATCGTCCAAGGTCTCCCGGCCCCGAGGAGGAGGAGAACCGCCTAGCGAATCCATGGGACCAGCGACGAACTTCCTTGTCTTCAGGGGGAGGGGAACTGGCGAGCAGGAGATAAGAGTGTAGTAACCACAGGGCCTCGTCCCTTCCAACTGTAGCTCCTCGATTGTTCCTTAGCGAAGGGGTGAGGCTATTATTTACTACGTACTTGTACTGTAGTAGTACTAGTACTACATTCTCAACTAGTAGTGCGATGTACTGTACTTCTAGTATAGTGCACCCGTTTTGAACTCTTGAATCTCAAGGCCAAGAAGCTACAGTTGCAAGTGGAGGGTACTACTGTTCTCTAGAACCATCGTTGTACTATCAATGTAGGGAAAGTACACCTACGTAGTGGGTACTCTCGGTGCTCTATTCAAGCGCGTAGCTAGCCTACTCAGCCGCTCCTCTCTCGCACACACTAGCAACATGTTTATTAGTGACGGTTACTGCGGGGGCAGAACATTTGAGTTATTTGATACAGCGAGACTAGGCTTTTCGCTTCCATTTGTGGAGGTGTAATGGATCTCGTCGAACTTTATTAGTAGTTCCTTCTTTATGAATGAGATGAGGCAAAGCTTTTGCCTCCGTTTCAAAAAAAATCATGTCAAGAGGAATTTCTTTTATAGAGCCGATAATGGAGTGAAGTCCATGTGTGCAACGCCACAAGCTACAGAGTAGTAGAGTACTAGTAGCACTTAACATACAGAGCCATATTGCACAGTTCCCAATGTCGCGCCAGGCTTTTCCGGCTCCTTGGGCTTAATTGGGAGGCGCTAGTTTCAATATGTTACTAGCTTATGAGGAAGCTGCAAGCGAGGTGTGGCTAGGGCGAGCACGCGAGCCACGAGATGATGGGAAGGAAAACCCGTTCACGTGGCTAGGCTATCTAGTGCACCTAGATTGTGGTGCCACACGTCCGTTCGGCTTCAAAACTCAAACTAGTCGTGTATAATATTGTCTCGCAGCGAAGTTACTATTTAAAAAAAGGCGGTCGTGCATTCGGCCGGGATCGAACCCACAAAACGAGGTATACACTCCCGCGACCACCAGTAGTACTCGTTGGAGTACAACGCAACCTAGAATCACCTTTTGTCTAGTAGTACATTGTTCCTTACAAGAAACCACTAATAATGCCAAGAAACCACTAATAATACCAAGAAACTACTACCACTTGTATACGTGGCAGACTTAAGATAAGACTACCTTATCAACCATTGTACATGCCCTTACCAACTAGCCCTACCAAGAAACGACTACTCTACAAAGTGTAGTTATAGGCATGTTTCAACCCATGTCGCCCCTTAAGTCAACGCCTTCTATTCGACCGGCAAGTTAGGCGTTATGACTTTTGGGACCTACATGTCAGTCTGCACAAAAAACCCCGAGTGACCTCCTACCTCCAGCCCGTCCACCTAGTCATCCTCGGCCATGGGACGCATCTACCACCGCCGGCAGAAGGCGAGGTCAAAACCGCCGGCAGTGTGGAGCCCATCTTGCGGCAGCCCGGATGCCAGCTCCGCCCGGCGCTCGCGGCCGCTAGCTAGCCAAGATAGCTCCGTCCAACTCCTTGTCTGGCAAGGTTTGCTAGCTAGATTGGCATGGCGGCACGGAGGCTTGCTCGCGCGTGCCGCACTAAGGCCAGCCATCTGGCTCGAGCGAAGGCCAGCGCGGCGGCTTGCTCGCTCGAGAGTCACGCTCGGGCCAGCCTGCCAACCCGTGCGGAGGCCAGCGCGGCGTCCGACCCGTCCGGCGGAGCGGCGACCAACTCGCTCATCACCGACGCCATCGGTGAACACGCATCAGTACTGTTTGAAGTATTTTTCAGGAAAAATAATGATTAGAGGGGGAATAACAGGATAGAAGGTCCGTTGTGGGTCCCTCGTGTCAATGGTCAAACAAAATGTGTTGGTTTAAGCTGCCTCATCAGCACGGACGTGTGGGCCAACTCTATCATAAACGGGTTTAAACGAGCCTAATCGGCACTAGGTAGTAGTTTTTAGCATGGATTAAGAAATTTTGGGTATGTTTTTGCTATTTTTTGTACAATAGTTTCTTCCTAGGGCTGGTTGAAAGTGGTAATTTTTTGTTAAATACTCTACATATTGTAAGTACGCGTGAAAGTTAAGCTTTGGAAGCCAATAAGCAAGGCTAGTTACATAGTGCATATGTGTACATGATTGAAAGTAAATATCAACCATGAGTGACTAATATCTTGATGGAAAACTCGAAACTATGGAAATACTAGGATTTTTTTTTTGCATGGTTGGAAATACTAGCAATGTTCATCTGCGTTGCAACAGATCATAATTAGAATAATACTTATTCACAAATTTGATACAAAACACTCTAATTTTGATATACATATATCACTAGAGATACATTATGTTTCAATCAGAATATATTCCTTGGGCTGTTTTGGTGAGGTGAGGGAGGGATGTGGTTGGTTTTAAGATACTAATTATGGGTTTTTCTGCAAATTGGTAGAGAAGTGGGATCTTGGTGAGAAAAGGCAACAACTTACCTCACGGTCATTAGATGTAGATCTAATGGTCAGAAATGACGGATGGCAGACACACAATCATCACCAACTTAGTCTTCTATAGGAGTACTAGCAAGATGTCTGTGCATTGCACGGAATATCAAGATGCATTTTTTTATAAAACACTTGTTGTGATTGACCCATGCAGGAGTAATCCCATGTGTAAAAACTAATGATATCTCCAGAAATAGGAGATAAGGTGAAGAAGAGTGGGGCGTGGTGGTGATTGGTGGTCGGACTAAGCGGAGGCATGGGGATGGACGACGCCGGCAGCGGCCAACATGCTAGTTTGTTCCAGAGGGTTCCTTTTTTAATTGCTTAATAATGAGGTTGTTGGAGATTGTGACGCCCGAGTAGTTACGCAACAGTAACTCTCCGCTAATGATGCCACATCACCTTAATTACTGTGACTAATCTCGCGTTAGTTCAAAACCGATTCAAATTCAAATTAAAAAAAACAAACAACAAAAGTTTTGAAAATTAAAACTAAAATGTTCAGGTTATGTCAAATAAATCATAGATAATTATGGTGGAGAAACCACACTTTTATAAAGTGTTTAAATGCACTATAATAGATAAACAGTGGCAAAACAGTTATTCAAATGCTTTTAGAATAATAAATAATTCCAAAACTATTTTATTTCAGTACTAAACTGTTTGTGGCAGTGGCATAAATTGTAACACTATCTTAGGTGCCACTTTTATATTTTGTTGAAACTAGGCTAAAACAGAAAAGAAATAAATAAATAAAAGTAACAAAAAACAAAACAAAATAAAAAAAGGAAAAAAAAAGAGAATTCCCCCACTGGACTTTGGCCCACCGGGCCGCCTTGTCGGCCCAATCGGCCCAGCCCGCCCCGCTGGCCTATATGGCCTACCGCGAGCCACCAGGAACCCTAACCCTATCCACTCCCCCCCCCCACTCTCTCTGGCTCTCCCTCCCCCCCGATCCAGAACAGATCGGGGCATCGTCGACTCGCCGCCGCGCCTGTCGCCCACCCCCGCCGTCGTCGCCCATGGCCCACGCCGAGGCGACCCCCCTTCCCTCCCGCGCGCGCTATGGATCGGGAGCGCCCCAGCGCTCACCGCCTCGATCCCGCAGCCGCCCGGAGGCCCCGTCGCCGACCACCGCTGCTTGAGGACTCCGCCGACGCGCCATCGACCCCGTCGCCTCGCCGCACTCGTCGCCGGCGACCCGGACGCCGCCCCTTCGTCGTCCTCCTCCCCGAGCACACTGCCACAAACCCTACGCCTCCCCTGTGAGATTCCCCCTCCTCTCTTCCTCGCGCTCACGCCATGGCCTCCTCCCCGCGGCTCCGCTGACGCCGCCGTGGCCTCGCCGTGCTCGGCGTGCCCCCGCGTGCCCCGCGCCTATTGGTGCCCGCCCTGCTCGCCCCACTGTGTTGCCGCCTCTCCCCGCTTGGCTTACGAGCCGCCGTCGATGCTCGTCGCCGCTTCACTACTGCTGCCTAATGCTACTGCTGCTCAGTGCCGCGGCCCCTGCTCGCCTGCTGCCGCCGCAGAGTGCCGATGGAGCGCCGTGGCCACTGGCCTCCTCCCGTGGCGCTCGTCGCTGGGTCCGCCCGCACCACCGCTCGTCACCCGTTGCGCTCGCTGCCCGTTAACTCGCCCCGTTAAGCCCCCTGGGGCCTATGACAAGGGGCCCCCACCCGAGAATGATTTCTAAAAAAAAGGAATTTAAATATATATATATATAATAAAATTAATTAATTAATTAAAGAAATAATTAACTTAATTAATTTTGATTAATTAAACTAATCAATTAAGTAAACTAATTAAACTGTTAGTTAACTAATTAATTGTATGACAGTGGGCCCACCCCCCCTAACTAATACTAATTAGGGTAATTAAAATGTTTAATTAAAATGTGTCACTGACCAGTGGGACCCACTGGTCAGGTTGACCAGTCAACCCTGTTGACTGCTGACATCAACATGACATCATGTTGATGTCATAAATCCATTTTCGAATTAATTTAAAAAAATTCCAGAAATTAATAAAATCTTTAGAAAATCATATCTTTTAATCCGTAACTCGGATTAAAATATTTTCAACATGAAAGTTGCTCAGAACGACGAGACAATTCCGGATACGCAACCCGTTCGTCCGCCACACCCCCTAACCTATCGAACTCGCAACTTTCCCCCTCCGGCTCCTCTGCCCGAAAACACGGAACCCCGGGAATACTTCCCGGATGCTTCCCCCCTTCACCGGTATCACCTCATACCGCGTTAGAACACGTCTAGCTCTGCCTGTTATCCTGTTATGCACTTGCTTGCTATGTATTTACTGTTTCTCCCCCTCTTCTCTTTGGTAGACTCCGTGACGATGCTGATGCCCCAGTTCGACTACGGAGTTGACGACCCCTCTCTCTTGCCAGAGCAACCAGGCAAGCCCCCCCCCCCTTGATCACCAGATATCGCCTATTCTCCTCTATACTGCTTGCATTAGAGTAGTGTAGCATGTTACTGCTTTTCGTTAATCCTATTCTGATGCATAGCCTGACATTGTTGCTACATCTGTTGATACCTTACCTACAATCCTAAGTACTTAGTATAGGATGCTAGTTTATCATCATTGGCCCTACATTCTTGTCAGTCTGCCTTGCTATACTATTGGGCCGTGATCACTCGGGAGGTGATCACGGGTATATACTATACAAACATACATACTATACAGATGGTGACTAAAGTCGGGTCAGCTCGATGAGTACCCGCAATTGATTCTGATGAGGGGGCTGAAAGGACAGGTGGCTCCATCCCAGTAGAGGTGGGCCTGGGTTCCCGACGGCCCCCGACTGTTACTTTGTGGCGGAGCGACAGGGCAGGTGGAGACCACCTAGGAGACAGGTGGGCCTGGCCCTGTTCGGCGTTCGCGGATACTTAACACGCTTAACGAGATCTTGGTATTTGATCTGAGTCTGGCCATTTGGTCTATACGCCCTAACCATCTACGCGGGAGTAGTTATGGGTATCCCGGCGTCGTGGTATCAGCAGAAGCCTTTTTGACGTCAGCGACTGAGCGGTGCGCGCCGGGTTGGACTGCGTTAACGCAACTTCCTTTGTAATGGAGGTTGCTAGGTCTGCTCACCGGCCGCGTACGCAATGTGCAGGTGTGCAATGGGCGATGGGCCCAGACCCCTACGCGCATAGGATTTAGACCGGCGTGCTGGCCTCTCTGTTGTGCCTAGGTGGCGCTGCGACGTGTTGATCTTCCGAGGCCGGGCATGACCCAGGAAAGTGTGTCCGGCCAAATGGGATCGAGCGTGTCGGGTTATGTGGTGCACCCCTGCAGGGAAGTTAATCTATTCGAATAGCCGTGATCTTCGGTAACAGGACGACTTGGAGTTGTACCTTGACCTTATGACAACTAGAACCGGATACTTAATAAAACACACCCTTCCAAGTTCCACAGACAACCCGGTGATCGCTTTTCCACAGGGCGACGAGGGGAGGATCGCCGGGTAGGATTATGCTATGCGATGCTACTGGAGATGCTACTTGGAGATGCTACTTGGAGGACTTCAATCTACTCTCTTCTACATGCTGCAAGACGGAGGCTGCCAGAAGCGTAGTCTTCGATAGGACTAGCTATCCCCCTCTTATTCTGGCATTCTGCAGTTTAGTCCACTGATATGGCCTCCTTACACATATACCCATGCATATGTAGTGTAGTTCCTTGCTTGCGAGTACTTCGGATGAGTACTCACGGTTGCTTTCTTCCCCCTTTTTCCCCCTTTCCTTTCTTTCTGGTTGTCGCAACCAGATGCTGGAGTCCAGGAGCTAGATGCCACCGTCGACGACGACCCCTACTACACCGGAGGTGCCTACTACTACGTGCAGCCCGCTGACGACGACCAGGAGTAGTTAGGAGGATCCCAGGCAGGAGGCCTGCGCCTCTTTCGATCTGTATCCCAGTTTGTGCTAGACATCTTATGGCAACTTGTTTAACTTATGTCTGTACTCAGATATTGTTGCTTCCGCTAACTTGTCTATGATCGAGCACTTGTATTCGAGCCCTCGAGGCCCCTGGCTTGTATTATGATGCTTGTATGACTTCTTTATGTTTTAGAGTTGTGTTGTGATATCTTCCCGTGAGTCCCTGATCTTGATCGTACACATTTGCGTGCATGATTAGTGTACGATTGAATCGGGAGCGTCACAAGTTGGTATCAGAGCCGACTGCCTGTAGGAATCCCCTTCCAACTCCTTGGCCGAAGTTGAGTCTAGACGATGAAAACTATTTTACTAACATGGTTGTGCGGCCCATGGGCTCACGTCGCCATTTGGGTGGTATTAGAATCTTTTACTCCTCGATCTGTACTCTGGGAATCTGATCTCTCTTCTATTCAGGTTAAACGATTTTTACTAACTCTGACTCTAGGTTCTCGATAATACTTTCTCCCGGAGAGCCTCTTCAGTCCAGATGATTAACTTGTGCACCGAAGGATTCCGAAGATACCTTTCGATATTTTCTCGAGACCTTGTGCCCGTTGCTTTTGCAATTCCCTACCATTGCAATATCCCTATGGATAAATACTTACACCCGTCGTTCTTACTTTATACCCAGTCGATCTTGTTATTACAAGATACCTCGAAATTCTATCTAGTGTTTCGAGAATACTTTGTGACTATTGCCTTGCAGTTCTTTGTTACATGAATACCCCTACGGATAATTTCTCGCACTTACCGAGTATCCACTCATCCCCAGTTGATTCATGTATGTTACCAATCCTCGAAATACCATTCGATCTTCCGAAAATCCTCAGCATCCTATTGCTCTTGAAATTCTTGATTGCTTGCATTATGGTTAATCCAATAAGTCTAGTAATCTTGTTGACATCCATTGTCATTGTCATTTTGAGTCCGTTGTTTCGATTTGTTGCGAATGCTCGCAATCCTCAAACAGATCCTAGAATTCATCCTTCCGGCTCGGACGTTGTTTTAATCATGAACTGGTTCTCGCCAATTAAATTGTCGTCGATTGTGCCCCTAAGTCTATTGAATTTACCCATCCTTGATCAGAGCGTCTGCTTCTGATCCTTTGCTTTGTAAATCATAATCCCTTAGCAATTGAGCTCTAAGTTATTCAGTTGTTTCTATAATCCAATTTCTTGCATTGTTACTTCCTCTGATTGTGTGCCGATGCTCACATCAGCTCTGTTATGGACCGACAAATCCTTTAATGGATTTTATCCGACATTTTCCTTCATATTCAATAACCTTGTGAGCCTTCCCTTGGATACATAATGCCTTTGGTAAATTGTATCATCTACTTTCTCAACTTTGCTCTACTTTCGAGCTTGTGTTATTTACTCTTAAAACTTGTGGTATATGTTTCTAAGAAGCCCCTATGGGTTGAACCTATACCTTCATTAAAAACCGTATGAACCGGAAGGTTTTGACAAGTCAACCTTTCTAGTGTTTAGCAGATAATTTTCTACCATACAACTTCTTTGAGAACGAGAAGTGAATGGAAGGTTATGCATTATGGAAGTGGGAGTCGACCTTGAACTTTGTGTTCATGCCCATGGACACGATGTAGATCTTATCATTAAAGCTTCTCTTAAATTAATTATTCCCTTGGTATAAGTACATCTTATATCTGGGATCTGGCCTTTTGCAATCTTGGTTCCGACCATGAACTCTTTTAAATACCATTTCTCGTGCATGTTTAAGCACTTATCTTCTTTATAACAATACCCCAGTCCAAGCTCTACTTTGGATTGCCCTCGAGTGTTACCCCCAGGTATCTCAAGATTATCACGGAACTGCATAACTTCTTATGAGTTCTTCATCAAGTGCTACATTCTCATTGATTCCAATTTTTCACGGGCTCTGAGTTATTTAACACTCAAAGACACCGATAACTGACACGAGTCCGCATCGCGATTAAGCAACTCTTGGTAACCTTCATTACTTACGAGTTTGAATTCCATCACGTCATTCCTAGCCTGTTTGGCTATATCCTTGTTGTGCCGATTTTAACTGTGCTACCTGGTCCTCTTCCCAGAGCATAATTTTCGATGCTGAGCTAAGCTTACGTTGATTTCCTTGTCTTATCATTCCACCTCAGACAACAAGCTTGGTTCCGAGTTTGTGTCGTACCCATGGTTCCAATAACCTCTTGCTTCATCATTCTTTTGACTTGATGTGATCGCGGATCGATTACATCTTCAGGTAATCTATCGACAAATGTGTCATGATTATTATCAACTTTCTAAGCTATTCTAGAATAACAATCAAATTCATGATAAGAATTACCATCCTTGCCCCTCGATGAATTGTGTGTCATCGACTACTTCCTTGCCTTCTTTCCAACACAAACTTGTTTGTGTTGTGGCTATACCTTGAGTTCCTTGTTAACCGACTTATGTTATGTTCTACCTTGAAGTATTACCATCTTCTATGTCAAGAATGTCGTGAGAAATTCACCACCTCTTAAGAATTCTTGGTATGGTGATACTTCTCACCCTCACCATTCTTTCTTGGTCCTCGTGTTCATTCCAACCGGTGTACCAACAAGTGAACGGTGCTGTTTGAATTCTGCCCTTCTAGCAACCCTATTGCTTTGAAGTTAATGGTCGGCCGTTCGTTCTTGGACTATTGATTATTGAATCACCATTCTGACATTGGTCGTGCAAACCCGACCCATATTTCGGGCGCACCTTTCAACCAATGTTTAATTGTGTATGTTTTCCTCGAGCATACCTCATTATATCATTTGATATGACAAATGTTATCCCCATGTTCACATAATTGTGGAAATCCATATTGTTGGAAATCTCGATGAAGTGCCGCTGAGACCGTCAGCCACCTCCCCATCCTCTCCTTGGTTTAATGATGAACTCTTGTTTTGGACTCGCTCCCATAGTTCATTTCTTGAGAATCTTACATTATCATCTCATCAATCTGTGTTGCACCTTTTCTTCTCTGGCATCCTAAGTCAGAGGTATCCTGACACCAATCGGATCTGAATCTCGGTCAGATATGATGGTTGGAACATATTCCCAAGAGTTGTAACACTAGCCCTTTACGACCCGGTAAGGTGATGTCATGCCCAGCACCCCTGGCCGGAGGACCTAATGTTATAGTTTTTCTTTTTAGCAAGGTTATCTATTCTTCCATGAGAAATGGTAAGACTTATTATACAAGTTGTCCCTGATAAATCCTTCGTGTATCCAAAGTCCGATCTTTGCTTAAAGACCTTGTCAATGCTATCTCGAAGCATGTCTGTGGTACTTTGATTTTCAACAAGAACGTTTGAAATCCAATGCTAAATGTTTGTTGCTCAATTATCCAAACACCCTTGTATGGGTAATGTCATGAAATTTCTCTCTCCCCTTACCTAAAGGGTTTTCTACTTTATATCCTGTCTTGGATATCATGCTCTACTTGACTTTGGGAAAGATATACCCCTGACATATGTGTTTAAACACATTTTTCTTTCCATTGTTCTGTTTAAATCTGATGATCACATTTTCCTTTCCATTGTCTTGTCTAACCTTTCTCGTGGTTTATATCATCTAAGCAGTAATGATTCGCTGCATATATAAACACCTCGGTTGTACGACTCTGTCAATAAGACCCTATTACTATTGTTGATGACATTCCGGTAGCCACCGATGGACGAGAACTTTGCCTATTGGTCCGCCTCGTTCAACGAGCAGGAAAATGGTTCTCTTCGTCCCTCGCCCTAGGTACCAATGTTGTTGCCGACATAACTGACATGCTATCCTCTGACATGCCTTGCTTACATGATTGTGCAAGACGTCACCGCCTTTCCTACTTTTAACCCACACGGTGGGCCCATAACCCACAGTTCCACAGGATCGAAACCTGACTCTCCTGTACACCCCCCAGTTTCCAAAGTTATTCCTCGCGGTTGACTTCTTATGTAACTCACGGGCCCCCTACCAAGTGATCTATTCGGGTATCAGACGCAATACTTATTCTCGTTGCTCCGAACCCCTCTCACCTTCTGATTAGGCATTGAACGCTTGCCTATCCGTTTGAAACTTCTCATAGTACCTTCTTGCTTTGCTCTCGACATCTTCTTAAGTTTCAATTCGAGAGATACTTATGCTCCTTCCCCTGAGTTAACCGTCTAATGCTCAATCTTGTTAGAATCCATCCTATAGGGTTTTCCCTTCTCACCCTTTCATAAGTACGGTGAAGATCCTAAAGGAAGGACGACAAGTTCATCATGATGACCTGAAGCAGAGGAATGAAGACGTCAGCGCTATGGATCGACCACCTCGAGAAGAGCAACCAAGACCGAGAAGATTCGTTAGGATTTCGTAACCAGACCTTTCCCCCTTATCCCACCTCTTAAATCTCAGGACGAGATTTCTTGTAGTGGAGGAGAATTGTGACGCCCGGGTAGTTACGCTACAGTAGCTCTCCGCTAATGATGCCACATCACCTCGATTACTGTGACTAATCTCGCGTTAGTTCAAAACCGATTCAAATTCAAATTAAAAAAACAAACAACAAAAGTTTTCAAAATTAAAACTAAAATGTTCGGGTTATGTCAAATAAATCATAAGTAATTATGGTGGAGAAACCACACTTTTATAAAGTGTTTAAATGCACTATAATAGATAAACTGTGGCAAAACAGTTATTCAAATGCTTTTAGAATAATAAATAATTCCAAAACTATTTTATTTCAGTACTAAACTGTTCGTGGCAGTGGCATAAATTGTAACACTATCTTAGGTGCCACTTTTATATTTTGTTGAAACTAGGCTAAAACAGAAAAGAAATAAATAAATAAAAGTAACAGAAAACAAAAAAAGGAAAAAAAAGAGAATTCCCCCACTGGACTTTGGCCCACCGGGCCGCCTTGTCGGCCCAATTGGCCCAGCCCGCCCCGCTGGCCTATATGGCCACCAGGAACCCTAACCCTATCCACTCCCCCCCACTCTCTCTGGCTCTCCCTCCCCCCCGATCCAGAACAGATCGGGGCATCGATGACTCGCCGCCGCGCCTGTCGCCCACCCCCGCCGTCGTCGCCCATGGCCCACGCTGGGGCGACCCCCCTTCCCTCCCGCGCGCGCTCTGGATCGGGAGCGCCCCAGCGCTCACCGCCTCGATCCCGCAGCCGCCCGGGGGCCCCGTCGCCGACCACCGCTGCTTGAGGACTCCGCCGACGCGCCATCGACCCCGTCGCCTCGCCGCACTCGTCCCCGGCGACCCGGACGCCGCCCCTTCGTCGTCCTCCTCCCCGAGCCCACTGCCACGAACCCTACGCCTCCCCTGTGAGCTTTCTCCTCCTCTCTTCCTCGCGCTCACGCCATGGCCTCCTCCCCGCGGCTCCGCTGACGCCGCCGTGGCCTCGCCGCGCCCGGCGTGCCCCCGCGTGCCCCGCGCCTATTGGTGCCCGCCCTGCTCGCCCCACTGTGCTGCCGCCTCTCCCTGCTCGGCTTACGAGCCGCCGTCGATGCTCGTCGCCGCTTCACTGCTGCTGCCTAATGCTACTGCTGCTCAGTGCCGCGGCCCCTGCTCGCCTGCTGCCGCCGCAGAGTGCCGATGGAGCGCCGTGGCCACCGGCCTCCTCCCGCGGCGCTCGTCGCTGGGTCCGCCCGCACCACCGCCCGTCACCCGTTGCGCTCGCTGCCCATTAACTCGCCCCATTAAGCCCCCTGGGGCCTATGACAAGGGGCCCCCACCCCCAGAATGATTTATAAAAAAGGGAATTTAAAAATATATATATAATAAAATTAATTAATTAATTAAAGAAATAATTAACTTAATTAATTTTGATTAATTAAACTAATCAATTAACTAAACTAATTAAACTGTTAGTTAACTAATTAATTGTATGACAGTGGGCCCACCCCCCCTAATTAATACTAATTAGGGTAATTAAAATGTTTAATTAAAATGTGTCACTGACCAGTGGGACCCACTGGTCAGGTTGACTAGTCAACCCTGTTGACTGCTGACGTCAATATGACATCATGTTGATGTCATAAATCCATATTCGAATTAATTTAAAAAATAATAATTAAATTCCAGAAATTAATAAAATCTTTAGAAAATCATATCTTTTAATCCGTAACTCGGATTAAAATATTTTCAACATGAAAGTTGCTCAGAACGACGAGATGATTCCAGATAAGCAACCCGTTCGTCCACCACACCCCCTTAACCTATCGAACTCGCAACTTTCCCCCTCCGACTCCTCTGCCCGAAAACACGGAACCCCGGGAATACTTCCCGGATGCTTCCCCCCTTCACCGGTATCACCTCATACCGCGTTAGAACACGTCTAGCTCTGCCTGTTATCCTGTTATGCACTTGCTTGCTATGTATTTACTGTTTCTCCCCCCTCTTCTCTTCGGTAGACCCTGTGACGATGTAAATGCCCCAGTTCGACTACGGAGTTGACGACCCCTCTCTCTTGCCAGAGCAACCAGGCAAGCCCCCCCCCCCTTGATCACCAGATATCGCCTATTCTCATCTATACTACTTGCATTAGAGTAGTGTAGCATGTTACTGCTTTCCGTTAATCCTATTCTGATGCATAGCCTGACATTGTTGCTACATCTGTTGATACCTTACCTGCAATCCTAAATACTTAGTATAGGATGCTAGTTTCTCATCATTGGCCCTACATTCTTGTCAGTCTGCCTTGCTATACTATTGGGCCGTGATCACTCGGGAGGTGATCACGGGTATATACTATACATACATACATACTATACAGATGGTGACTAAAGTCGGGTCAGCTCGATGAGTACCCGCAAGTGATTCTGATGAGGGGGCTGAAAGGACAGGTGGCTCCATCCCGGTAGAGGTGGGCCTGGGTTCCCGACGGCCCCCGACTGTTATTTTGTGGCGGAGCGACAGGGCAGGTTGAGACCACCTAGGAGACAGGTGGGCCTGGCCCTGTTCGGTGTTCGCGGATACTTAACACGCTTAACGAGATCTTGGTATTTGATCTGAGTCTGGCCATTTGGTCTATACGCACTAACCATCTACGCGGGAGTAGTTATGGGTATCCCGGCGTCGTGGTATCAGTCGAAGCCTTTTTGACGTCAGCGACTGAGCGGCGCGCGCCGGGTTGGACTGCGTTAACGCAACTTCCATTGTAATGGAGGTTGCTAGGTCTGCTCACCGGCCGCGTATGCAACGTGCAGGTGTGCAATGGGCGATGGGCCCAGACCCCTGCGCGCATAGGATTTAGACCGGTGTGCTGACCTCTGTGTTGTGCCTAGGTGGGGCTGCGACGTGTTGATCTTCCGAGGCCGGGCATGACCCAGGAAAGTGTGTCCGGCCAAATGGGATCGAGCGTGTTGGGTTATGTGGTGCACCCCTGCAGGGAAGTTAATCTATTCGAATAGCCGTGATCTTCGGTAACAGGACGACTTGGAGTTGTACCTTGACCTTATGACAACTAGAACCGGATACTTAATAAAACACACCCTTCCAAGTTCCACAGACAACCCGGTGATCGCTTTTCCATAGGGCGACGAGGGGAGGATCGCCGGGTAGGATTATGCTATGCGATGCTACTGGAGATGCTACTTGGAGATGCTACTTGGAGGACTTCAATCTACTCTCTTCTACATGCTGCAAGACGGAGGCTGCCAGAAGCGTAGTCTTCGATAGGACTAGATATCCCCCTCTTATTCTGGCATTCTGCAGTTCAGTCCACTGATGTGGCCTCCTTACACATATACCCATGCATATGTAGTGTAGTTCCTTGCTTGCGAGTACTTTGGATGAGTACTCATAGTTGCTTTCTTCCCTCTTTTTCCCCCTTTCCTTTCTTTCTGGTTGTCGCAACCAGATGCTGGAGTCCAGGAGCCAGATGCCACCATCGACGACGACCCCTACTACACCAGAGGTGCCTACTACTACGTGCAGCCCGCTAACGATGACCAGGAGTAGTTAGGAGGATCCCAGGCAGGAGGCCTGCGCCTCTTTCGATCTGTATCCCAGTTTGTGCTAGCCATCTTATGGCAACTTGTTTAACTTATGTCTGTACTCAGATATTGTTGCTTCCGCTAACTCGTCTATGATAGAGCACTTGTATTCGAGCCCTAGAGGCCCCTGGCTTGTATTATGATGCTTGTATGACTTCTTTATGTTTTAGAGTTGTGTTGTGATATCTTCCCGTGAGTCCCTGATCTTGATCATACACATTTGCGTGCATGATTAGTGTACGATTGAATCGGGGGCGTCACAGAGATAAGGATGAACAAGGGAAGGCCTTATCTGCAAATGTGGAGAGAGGTGCGGGTATCTTTTAGTTTAATTTCCATCCGTCAGATATAGATCGGACGTTCTATATTGCAAGATGGCATGCGTACCATCATCATCAACTCAGTTTTTTATAAGAGAAGAAATATAAGTATGGAGATACAAACGTATTATCGATACTTGTTTCCGTAAACTAGGATCTACATTCTATTCAACGCCTCAACATGTGGGGCCTTAGCACAATGACTTCTTGACTATGTAAAACAAAGGTTTTCCCGTCGCCGATAAGGAGCGGGTGACGGCGGCGTGCTTTCAGCTTACTCTAGTCCTAGTAGTCATGTGTAGGTTTATTCGTGCCACATGCCAGACTTAATTAATTTTGATTAATTAAACTAATCAATTAACTAAACTAATTAAACTGTTAGTTAACTAATTAATTGTATGACAGTGCCCCCCCCTAATTAATACTAATTAGGGTAATTAAAATGTTTAATTAAAATGTGTCACTGACCAGTGGGACCCACTGGTCAGGTTGACCAGTCAACCTTGTTGACTGCTGACGTCAACATGACATCATGTTGATGTCATAAATCCATTTTCGAATTAATTTAAAAAAAATTAATTAAATTCTAGAAATTAATAAAATCTTTAGAAAATCATATCTTTTAATCCGTAACTCGGATTAAAATATTTTCAACATGAAAGTTGCTCAGAACGACGAGACGATTCCGGATACACAACCCGTTCGTCCGCCACACCCCCCTAACCTATCGAACTCGCAACTTTCCCCCTCCGGCTCCTCTGCCCGAAAACACGGAACCCCGGGAATACTTCCCGGATGCTTCCCCCCTTCACCGGTATCACCTCATACCGCGTTAGAACACATCTAGCTCTGCCTGTTATCCTGTTATGCACTTGCTTGCTATGTATTTACTGTTTCTCCCCCCTCTTCTCTTCGGTAGACCCCGTGACGATGCTGATGCCCCAGTTCGACTACGGAGTTGACGACCCCTCTCTCTTGCCAGAGCAACCAGGCAAGCCCCCCCCCCCCTTGATCACCAGATATCGCATATTCTCCTCTATACTGCTTGCATTAGAGTAGTGTAGCATGTTACTGCTTTCCGTTAATCCTATTCTGATGCATAGCCTGACATTGTTGCTACATCTGTTGATACCTTACCTGCAATCCTAAATACTTAGTATAGGATGCTAGTTTATCATCATTGGCCCTACATTCTTGTCAGTCTGCCTTGCTATACTATTTGGCCGTGATCACTCGGGAGGTGATCACGGGTATATACTATACATACATACATACATACTATACAGATGGTGACTAAAGTCGGGTCAGCTCGATGAGTACCCGCAAGTGATTCTGATGAGGGGGCTGAAAGGACAGGTGGCTCCATCCCGGTAGAGGTGGGCCTGGGTTCCCGACGGCCCTCGACTGTTACTTTGTGGCGGAGCGACAGGGCAGGTTGAGACCACCTAGGAGACAGGTGGGCCTGGCCCTGTTCGGCGTTCGCGGATACTTAACACGCTTAACGAGACCTTGGTATTTGATCTGAGTCTGGCACGTGTAGATTTATTCTTTTTCACGGCGGGGTGACGGAGGAGGTGGTCTACGCACGTGTAGATTTATTCTTTTTCACGTCTCATGTTCACCGTACTGCCACGACTGTTGATGAAAATATGGTAAGTTATTCACGGGGAAACCCTTGTTGAGCGTGTTTGCGAGAGAGAGAGAGAGAGAGAGAGAGAGAGAGAGAGAGAGATAGTATGCATGTGTGATATGTCTAGAGACTGAGGCAATGGTAAGAGATTCTTTGTGTCTATGTGTGTGGAGGATAGAGAGAGACATGTACATGGGGCTGTGTGTTGTGTAACATGGAGACACATAGACATAATCAGGGAGTGAGTGTGTGAGATACACATGCGGACATGGGGAGAGATGAGGATCCAGATAAATGGGTGTTTGTGCATGTCTGTGTGTGTTTGTGCGCGCGTTTGTATGTGAGAGGGAGTGTGTATGTGGAGTAGAGAGACCACTAATGATGTAAACCTAGTATAAGGGAAGGGGGTATGGTGTGACATGCGTAGTAGCGGGATAGCATGGGTGCGGGTGGGGGAGAAGATTATTTGGAAGAGACATCGAGTGTGTGTGGGAGAGGGGTGTGAGAGCGAGAGAGAGAGAGCTAGCGACGGAGAGAGAGAGAGAGGAAGAGAGGGGGGAGAGGGGTCTTTTCTGTCCATAAATGGCGTATAGATAGGGAGACAATGTTGATGTTGTTCGAAATTGGCCTATGTACGGAGACGCAAGGGAAGCGAGTCATCGTGTGTGTGATAGGGACTTCATGAAAGATCTAGAATAGATGGTGTAGAGAACAACGTGCGAGATTGAGAACAATGATACATTAGAGAGCTATGGAAAGAGTCACGGCATATATGTATACATGGAAGGAGCTGGGGCGGGTCCGCATGTGGCAGAGATAGAAAGAGGAGAGTGGTGCACAAGGAGACAAATTGTGCTTGTTTGCAGTGGGGGCGGTGTGTGAGGTGAGTGTGCGATAACCAAATAACTAGGGAGATAGACGTTTGGGAGCGACATTTTATGTGTATGGGAAATATACACTCTACATTGTGCGTGTGCTTGGGAAAGAGAGATGTCGGGAGACCTAGAGAGTGGGGGAAGAGATGTGTGCATGCCCGAGAGACAAAGTGATAGAGACCTATATTGGGGTCCATACTTTAGAAGAGAGAGGGGTGTTAATGTGCTCATGTGTTCGTATCTGGGGGAGAGAACGACTTGTGTGGGGGGTGACGGGGGGTTGGCTTCAGATAAAGAGTGAGGTGTCTATATTTGAGGGACTTTAGTGTAATTGAGATATATAAGGTCAATAGTGTGTGCACTCATGGTTGATCAATTTGTTTCACAGTTTGACTATGAGATAACGATACTTTTGAACATGCGTGATATACCTCGATGTACTAGAATTACAAACCTAAGATTGGAATTTTGGAATTCGACTCCATCATTAGCTTTTGTAATTCATTTAAATGGAGGTACATTTTTTAAGCCGGGATTTCGTGATTTGAAATTCATATATCAAACCTAGAGATGTACACATGCGGGCATGTTCAAACTTTATAATCATCCACTTTATTCATACACACATACACATTTTTGCTTTTGTCATCATATTTAGGATATTTGATTTGAATTGGACTGTATGATGGTATTTGCTTGTACTAGCTAAATGATCCATATTTGAATTAAATGGACAATCTAAGTTTCGAGTTGGAGACATTGATTTTCAAAACTTGCACTTTTTTGCGTGCAAAACAAACAAATTCTCGGTCATGATATCATAGTCGGCCGTACAAGAGCAGAACACTTATAATTTCAGGCGCCAAAAGCTTTCAAACTTCCCGCTCACATTGAAATATCTCACGCCCGAAAGTTTAGCCCTGTGGTATTCCTGTTTTACCCATGCCACATGAACGGAAAAGGGCTGCTTTGGTAACTCCATTATTTTCCCCTCTTTGCCCCCAACATTCTTCCCCAGAGCCCCTCCCCTTCCCCTCTCCGACCCCCCCCCCCAATCACGGCAAGCTGCCGAATCTAGTCATCCGCCACAGCGGTGGACCTCACACCCCGCCGGATCTACCTTCCGCACCTTGGAACCCCCAACTGCCAATTCACCACTTCACCGGAGCCGCTTCAGCGATTGGCTTGTCCGCCGCTCCAGATCTCCTTGACCGCCATCATGGTCCACCGCACTGGATCTTCTTAACCGGCGCCCTCATCCACCACAGTGTAGGCCCTTCACTGATTCCCTCGTCCGCCCCATCGTTGGCCCTTCATACAAGCCCTCGTCCGCCGCAACAAATCCGCCTCACCGAAAGCACTGTACACTGCACCCTCCGAAGCCTTCATCCACTGCATCGGGCCCTCTCCACGGACGCCATATTCAACTCCACTGGCCCTGCTTTATCAACGCCACAGCCTCATCAAGTTATTTTGATTTGAACTCCTTCGGTTTTTCTCTTCTTTATCGTGCAACTATTAACTTACCGCAGATGAGCTTTCTTGTATGTCGACATTCGCCGCAACCGAAGCACCGGAGCCGCTTCAGTGATGGTGACAGCCGGCCCAAACTCAACCACAACACGAGCACCATCGACGATCCTTAGCTATCAAGTATGACAACGATACCCATACGCCGCCGAGAATCAGGTATTATTATCCAACGGCCGGCGCCTACATTCACTTTCTTAGCATAAGCACCGCACCTTTGAATTTCTTCAAGGCATCATTCAATTTTTCATGAGACGCGTTATTCTACTTGCACCTGTAGGGTCATACTTCTGGCAATGAACCAGTTACATGTGCTAAATTACATACCAGTGCACATATAGTTAATATGCTTTAGTTTTGTCCTGGGTATTACTGTACTTCCTAGATATCACTGCCTACTATTTACTTCTTGCATGCTATATTTATGATAATGGTGTTGTTCTGATGCCACCTATTGGTTCCATCAGACTGCTTCATGGTCTCTATGCTTAATTACACACCAGCAAACTACCATGTGATTCTGCTGATTTTTGTTCGTTTTACCCTACATTTTCTGATGCTAGCTATTACATCACTACCCCGAGCCTCTGTTCATTACTTTTTTGTGCATTCTTGATCTTCCCAAGTTGCATGACTAATTTGATGCTTCTATTAATTATGGAGTTGCCAACCCCATCAAGCAAAATATTTGTTCTTTTGGGGCTGGCACCTTGAACAAGCATAAAAATAGAGGGAAGCAGATATATTGTCGTGTATGCACACATCCTTCTTTCATTAGTTTATATGAACCATTGATGATCAATTCGAACTAGTGCATGCGATTAAAATTAATTTTCCTAAATAGAGGGTGCAGAATAAACTACAACAACTAGATTTGCAACCACAGGATGCTGACGATATCTTCAAAGAACATTGCAACAGCAGCGTGGCTTCACAGCAACATATGGTAAGCCAGTGAGTATTAGTACATGTGAAATGTAATGCAAGTGGGCTACTTTCTTGGCTTGTGCCCTCAACCTGTAATCCTACAGAATTACAAATAGTTCAGTTGTCTGCTTTGCTGTATTGCTTGATTTGAATGCTTGTTTGTTACTTGTTACGCTATACCTGAGTTGGCCAATATGTCAGCAGTGCCTACTGTACTATCGTAAAGAAATGCATGCCTAGTTCATTTGAGTCCTTAACTTTTCCTCTGAACTTCATCACAAGACTGTCTTCATAGTTTATATGAGGCCACACTGTTAAGTGCTTTCTCAGATTATTTCAACTGCTTAGATGCCTTGGCAACTTAAATATAGCAGTGGTACACTCCCTTTCAACTAGGGATGTCAACTGGGTCCCGTTTAATCCCGATTAAAGTCCACTGGTGGTATGATAGTTCAAAAGAGTTTTTGTTTTTTGAAGAAAATGAACTAGGGAGCTAGCAGAAACTAACTAGATGGGACTGGCGGATGTTGTTTATTTGCCACTTACATCCTTAGTTTCATCTTACCATTTTAATTTCTTTTCGGCTGATGCTGCTTCGAACCATTTAAATATAGCTTGCCATGCTCGGCAGTAATTCTTATGTCGTTTACCATGTAAGCTTACTACCTGGATCATGCGATAACTATCTCTTACTTATGTCCAGTAGAAACCTTTCAGGATGCCGTTCACACTAGGACACAATGTAGAACCCCATAATCTATTTGTGGAAGCAGTGCACCATCCATGTTACCAGATGGTAGCAGTTCAGAGGCAACACCGCCGGAGAGTAGTCTGGGCACAGATATTATAGTTCTTGAGGCTCTACTAGAGGCAGAAAGAGATGGTGTGGCTGCCATGAATGAGGTAATCTTGATCTTGAGGCTGGAAATTATGCAATTAGCAGAACGCATTATGCAAGCAACCCAAGAATTGGAGGAAGTAAGAATGTTGAATTTGAAGATGGAGGAGGTCCTGATGTTTCTGCTATCTGAAGCCCAGGGTAATCCCGGTTCTTCTTTAGATACCAGTTGAAATTGCCATTAGATTATGTGTACTTGCATGTTGTGTCACGTCTCTGAATGGATTATGTTGTAAGACCCCCTATGTTGTCCATGTGTTGTAATAATCCAAAAATTTTAGGCGAGGTAATCCTCAGTACTTGTATGATTGACATAAGGTGAACTGTTTTTCATGTGAGCATATTGTATTGGATGAAATAACTGTTTGACTCAAAGTGTATCCGACCTACTGAATTCGAAGATCATGGCATTTCTAAATCATAATCATATATAAAGGTGGAATAAATCTTTGTTGTGGTTTTTAAGAAATAAATAACAAAATGTAGAATTACCTGTGGATATTCGTAATTGAATACAAATTGGATTTTAATTTAGTTGCCAGGGCCCAGGGCAAACGTTAATGTTAATTCTCCCAAGTTTTGAATGAAGTGTCTAAACACCCACTATAATTTGTGGGCTGCCTGAACCAAGTGTTTGCAAGATGGAAATTACTATCTACCCCTGACACTTGACATCCTTATCGACCAGATTTACACTGTTGTCGATAGGGGTAGACTAGTAACTTCAATCAGACGTGACACGATGGCCTCTGAGCCTATTCAGACACAGTGGGCGCCAAATGTGGGCGGCAAAACACATTTGATTCAAGCTCGTCCGAAAGACATGTGTCTCTCCCTCCATTTCCCAATTCATACACGTTGGGTGGCAAAACAAACTCTCCTCGTCCGGAAGATGTAGGCTAATATTTCAAATAGGGGCAGATGTGTAACTTCCCTCAGACGTGACACAACTGCCGTACCTGTCAGCCCCGTTCATACACTATGGGCGCCAACCGTGGGTGGCAAAACACCCTCTCCTCGCCCGAAATCGTTACCGGCAAATATTTGGGAGATGCGAGATTACCGTCCTATCCCCAACCGACCCGTTGTCCAAAATTTTAAATGGGGGATAAGTTCGTAACTTTCCCACATTTCAGACAAGCGCATCCCAAATTTTGAGATCCCCCCTGCCCCTCCATTTCCCCATTCATAGACCTTCGGCGCCACGACAACCTCCCCACTGCGGCCAGCATCCTCCGTCCACCACCCCATCCTCCACCTTGCCGGAGCCGCTACCCCTACCCCGTCATCCACTGCAAGAGATAGATGTCTCTCAACCACGGCGCCGGACCAGGATCCTTTCATCGCGTCCTCTCGCTTCATCGGCACCGTCATCCACCTTGCCGTTGCCGCTCCTACGACCGCCTCATCCACGGCAACAGGATTTATCCCCCGACCCGACCGTCTACCGTCTAAAGTTTTCTTCCCCGCCGCCAACAGCCATCGCACCTGCAACACCCTCAATGCATCAGCAGAGGCCTACACGGCATCGCAAGAGAGGTGGTACTCTTCCATATGTGCTTAAGTTATTGATCTCACTCGGAAAATAGATCGTAAATTGTTTACTGTACTTTTCTTGTCCGTACCAAATCGTAGTGGCTAGTTGAAAGGAAACATTGGTTGCGAAGTAGCTTTGTCCGGTTTGCACCTTCAGATCCGCCATGGAATGGTCACTATACTCGTAAAGCTTATGGTTTCCCCCTTTATATTCACTACCATCATCGTAGGTGCTTCGTGTCGTGCTAGCACTGCTCCTCAAGACCTCAACCCAAAGCTTACGTATTGAAATACGAAACTGATATGTTGCTCATATCACTAAAACAGAGAGCGTTTAATTGGTCACCTAATGTTCCTATATTCATTTCGAAAAGCATGTGTGCCACCCACTGGTCCAGCTAGTTCCACTTTCCTGATTTTACTCTTGATGCTTAGGGTTTTCCCCTTTTATCTACTCTACTATGATCTGCGTAGGTGCTTTTTGTCATACTAGCATTACTCCACCCTTCAAGCTAAACAACACAACACTCAAAATTCCAAAGCTTAGTTGTTCAAATATGTGATATGATACTGATATTAGTTAACACACACATTTAGTTGGTTAGCTAAAGGTCCCACTTGAGTTTCCAAATGCATGTCGCGACATATAGAGAGACAGCAGAATTGCATTTCTTTGTCACTTGTTGAATGTACTTTCTTGTCCATACCAAATCTTAGTTGTTATTTCAAATCAAACATCGGTTGCTAACTACCCTTTGCGTGGTTTGCAGCTTCAGATATGCCATCCCACTGCCACGGTTAACACTATATTCATCATGCTTATGGTTTCCCCATTTTATGATGACCACGATCAACCTATGTGGTTCGTGTCGTAATAGCACTGATCCACCCATCGAGCTAAACAAGCTTAGTTGTACAAATTCAAATATGATATTATGCTGATATTAGTAAAACTGAGAGATGTTTAATTGGTTATCTAAATGTTCCTACTTTAGTTTTGAAATGCATGTGAGCCACATATGGAGAGACCGGAAGGAATAGTATTTCTCTATGCGCTCTGGTTCATCATGGGTGGTCAACCGACATTGTATAGAAAGACTTGTAATATCTTCAATATGCTTGCTCTTCTGCTCTTCTTTAAGATGATCCTCTTCTCTTGCGGTCGACTGGTCAGGTCGAGTTGTTCTCCCTTAGTATATCTTCAATCTGTCAGGTCAGGTCGACTTGTTCTTCTTTACTATATGTTGAAGCTGTCATCTGCGAAGTGTCATCACTTCTAGAGCTCTCATATTTTGAGTAGTAGGCCACATTATATTAATGCACACACCAAATTACAGCATGCATGGCATCTCTTAGAAGAAATGCAGAGATAGCACAAAGGGGTTTACAGGGAGGCAGTATTGGATTAGAATCACTTCTGCATTACAAAGATAATATCACTTGTTTTTATGTTTTCATGCATGTCAGGTATTGAACATTATCAAAATGAATATGAGAATGGGCGCACGAGAGGAATATTGCGGAATGTAAGTGCATCTAGTGCCCCTTAGTGATTTTGGTGTATTGAAGACTTATAGGTTAAGGGACTAATATGTTTGTGAGTGTACACAGGTTCTATAAGTCGATGAGGAGTTTGATATTTACAATGAAAGTCGACCCCTAAAAATGAATGTCTTCGGCTGAAGACTTTGGTTCTCCTGAAGACTTTGGAAGTGAAGAAATTGGTGTGACCGTGAAGACTTGGATATTCATGCGAGGACTATGAAGCATGAAGACTTTTGTTTTCGTATTTCATTTTCTTCTTATTGAGTCATAGGGAACACCACACTGTTAAAGGGGGTCGAGGTAATACTAAGGAAACTGATTTCCAAGTGATGCTCATCTCAAAATCCTACACCTACCAAATCCTTCGAGTGAAGCCATTGGAAATCTCATATCATTTCAGTCAATTTCTTCAGTGACAGAGACGAAGATCTTCTGGTCTCTGAGGAATTTGTTCTGACTGGGGAGTTAGGAATTTGCCAGTGCGAATTGCCTACACAGTGAGGAACATGATAGCCCTAAGGAATTCGAACCTCAAAATATCTGACCGTTGCTATGCCACGCGCCAGCTGTCCATAATATCCTACCACCTAACGGTCATATCATTGAAGGGCATTTATGTCTTATTATGTCGGGCTGCTCCCTAGGCTATAAATAGCCGCCCCCTACAACCACTACCTGGTTCGCTGCTCCGAGAGAAACTGACACTTGTCATTTGAGAGCATCCCATCCTCCGAGGACTTTGAGCGAAAATCATCAAGTGAGGAAAACCCAAATCCCAAACCCAAACCTACAAATCCAAAGTGATTGAACATCATTGAAGAGATTGTTCCTATGTGGAACCGATGTTTGTTACCTTTGAGGACTGTGTATCCTCCAGACGGTTAGGCGTCATGGTCTGCGCATCCAAGAGGAATTGTGGATCGCCGAGTGACCTAGTCTATGAAGGTTTGGAAGTCACCTGTGAAGACTTACCACTACTGTTGGGCGAGGTCTATGTGATCTTAGCTCAAGGAGAATACGGTGAGGGCTGTGTGTCCGGGACTATGTGTCCTTGAGTTTAAATACTCAGCCGCTCCAACCAGACGTACAACTATCACAGCAGTTGGAACTGGTCTACCAAATCATTGTCTTCACCAAGCCTACTGGTTCTATTTCCTCAACCCCTTCATTTCCTCAGTTATGTGTTGATGAACCTGATCATTACTGTTCGAAGACTTTGACTGAAGACTTTCTCTAATTCCTCAAATCCAATTTCTTCAGTCAGTTTGTCTTCGTCCTGCTTATCTTGTGTTTACATTTTCTGTACTCTGTGTTTCATCTTTCATTTCATCATGATGACTATGCTGTTGCTCTGTTATGCTTATACATGAGTACTTATTCCGCTACAAGTAGTTCTTCGCTTAGGAATTTCCTCACCCTGAAATTCCTCAGTGAAGAATTCATAAAAATCGCCTATTCACCCCCCCTCTCTACTCGAAGTAACGCACTTTCACGGAACAATCCACTGGCTAACAAACTTAGCATGGTGGAGGATGGCCTATCTTATTCACCCATCAAGGTGCTTGCTTGAACTTGGCAAGGTTGTATTGGTCGCACATATTTTGCATCTGGCCTCTTGCATTACTTCTACTTTGTTACACCATCTGCTTAGTTTAAGCATCATATATGAGTATATGCCATACCTATCCATTTTCTGTACCTATTCCATGTGTCGTCATACTATGTTTTTTCAGTCAAATGTTGTTCTTTCGTAATAGATGTCCAAAAGGAAGAGGGTGAGTGCAGATCCTCAAGGAGTACAAACTAGGTATTTGGAAAAGGCAGTGATACATGTTAAATCAGATAGATCAGCAACCACAGAAAACACAGGCCCAACCGTACCACACTTTACCCCTACTCCACTCGCCAAACCCCTATTAGAACTGGTGAGAGCCCAGCATCAGGTACTGTCTATGATATCAATTCAAAATTTGAACTCCTAAATTTCTGCATGTGCCTTACCTTCTCTCTTGTATGAAAACTAATTTCAGATGAATCTCCTTGCTCAAAGGATCATAGGATCTCACAATAATATTGGGCTCTACATTGCTCTTGTCAGTACCTCTTGCCCTTTTGCCTTGTAACATTATACTTAATTAATTGTTATTTGATTATGTATCATCAGCCTGCACCTGAGCTTCATTATCCTCGGTTTCTTCCAATATTATTTGATCTATATTTACTCTTTGCAAAATGTAGAATAATGGCAACACTTATAAAGAATTTTCTTTGGGGAATTTATTGAATTATCCTTCCTTCAACATGGAGAAGGGCTTTGTCCAGCCCGTTAACATGTAATGTAAGTTTATCCTTCTCAAGCCTTCAAACTTTGTTCTAGTATAGATTTGTATAGGCATCATTTCCTCCACTGCTGTTTACTTTGCTGTTTACATCTGATTGGATGTTTGCAACAACTATAAGTTTTAAATTGTAGCTGTAAAAACATGTTCCTTATGCAGAACAGATCTATTTATTTGCTTATATAATTGCGAAACCTGTTACGTGTCTCCTTATTTCTCTTTCAGAGTCGTATCTCTTATGTCGGGCAGAACTTTAGGGAAGATAGTGAGCCAAACCATCTTGAGGATAGCGAGATGACCCCAAGGTCCTGTCTTGATGAAGACAGGGAGTTGAAGCTACTCACCAGCAGGTGTGAGACAACCTCTGTGCAGTGGCTGCCTCAATCAGTTCGACTTCTTCAGTCTCAACTTAAAGCGGAAAGGCTTGCTTCAGCTCAGCTCCAACTTGAAGTCAAAGATGTAATGAAGATGCCAGAGGACTGCCTTGCGCTCTATGGTGCCATACAGCTAGGGATGAAGCATCTATCGTTGACACAACTAAGATCTCATCAGCTTGTTTGGCTGCTTTCGGGGCCCGTCCTAGCTAGGCCTAGTGCCTTCTGAAGTGCTCTCAGTTTTTTATATTCTTTTGTCGGCGCGTTTATTTGCACTGGTGGCGAACTTTGATGCCCAATGGATGTAATATGTGTAATAGTCGTGATAGCCTAGCGTAAGTTGCTTGCTTATTTATTTCCTTGTTGTCTTGTTTATTTGTTTGCTTGTAGTGAGTGTAGTTCTTTTTCCGCGGTTTGCTAGTGGCCGCAATAACCTATTTTTTAAAACTAGGCCACAATAATCATGGGCTACATATTTACTGTAGTGACATTGGGCCTCCTACGGGCCATAAAAACAATGGGCCTTCTACGGGGCGTAGAAACAATGGGCCTTCTACGGCCATAGACATAATGGGCCTTCTACGGGCCGTATGATCGATTGGCCAAACATGGACGTAAACGGGCTAGAGTTGGAATCGTCCGTTCATGGGCCGACCATAACAGGCCGCCGTTAATCGGCCGTATTTCATGACGTTATGAAAATGGCCCAGCGTATTAACGGGCCACAAACGGGCCGACTATAACCACGGGCTGAATTTGGCCCACAAGCAGAAAATGACAATAATGGGCCGTAAGCACACCGAATGCTGGAAATGAGCCCAAGAATAAATCTGCCCTGAGAAGGCTGAAAGATAGCATGGGCTGGAAATGGCCCAATGGAATAATGAGCCGTTAATGGGTATAAAGTGATACACTATTCATTACGGGCCAGTTTCACCAAGGGCCGTTAATGGGCCAAGAGTTACAAAGGGCCTTATGTGGGCCGAAAGACGTCATGAGCCATACATGGGCCGGAAGTTAAAATGGGCTAGAATCATATTGGATGGCCCAGATGACGCTACTGGGCCTAATTCGGATAGGTCATAATGGGCCCTGGGTTAGCATGTTGTAAATGGGCTATATGTGAACAGGTCGTTAACAGGCTTTCCGTGGGCCGGCCAGCCATCTTTTGACCAAGTCAAACGGGCCGGCCTTTTCACAGAAAAGGCCTCTATTGGGCCGTGGCACGTGTCGACGTATCATAGGCGCCTTCGGTCCATTGAGTGGATGACATCTGTCCCAACGGTGAGCCAACACGTGTTTCCTCTAGCCAATGATGATTTTACACGTGGAAAATCCTCAATGGTCGGGGCTGTTAACGGGTTATCGGATCCAAAACCGGACCCGATAGCTTAACGGCGAGCCGTTATGGTGGATGCCATGTGTCGGTCACCCTTGACGAAAGCACTTCTATGATGCGCGATTTATCGTCATGAAAGTGGACACTTCCGTGATGATAATTTTGGTAATGTCATGGAACACTTCTACGATAGCACTAGTATGACTATCTTGATTCTGTCATAAAATCGTCATGGATGTACATGCATGACAGAAAACGTGACCTACTGTGACAAACACGTACCATCACGAAAGTGTATTTTTTTTGTAGTGTAAGGATGAAATAATTGGTCTTGCTTATATTGCCATGCCTCCTACTGATCCACTAGAACAGTATTTGCTAGACCACGAAAATGATATTCACTTGCGTGAAAGAAATGAAATAGATACAATATTCTTTGAACAACAGCCTCTCCTTAAACACGATTTGCCTATTGAATCTCTAGGAGATCCTCGTCCACCTAAAGGTGATCTTGTGTTCGAATTAAAACAAATGCCTGACACTCTGAAGTATGCTTATCTTGATAAGGAAAAGATATATCATGTTATTATTAGTGCTAACCTTTCAGAATATGAAGAAGAAAGATTATTAAAAATTTTGAAGAAGCACCGTGCTGTTATTGGATATACTCTTGATGATCTTAAGGGCATTAGTCCCACTCCCTGTCAGCATAAGATTAATATGGAACCTGATGCTAAACCCGTTGTTGATCACTAACGACGATTGAATCCTAAGATGAAAGAAGTGGTAAGAACTGAAATATTAAAGCTTCTTGAAGCAGGTATAATCTATCTCATAGCTGATAGTAGATGGGTAAGTCTTGTTCACTGTGTACCTAAAAAGGGAGGTATTATTATTGTATCTAATGATAAAATGAACCTATCCCATATAGAATAGTGACTGGCTATAGAATGGTAATTGATTTTAGACGGCTGAATACAATTACTAGAAAAGATCATTACCCTCTGCCTTTTATTGATCAAATGCTAGAAAGATTATCTAAGCACACACACATTTGTTTTCTTGATGGATATTCTGGTTTCTCTCAAATGAAGATCACTCATCCAACCAATCTAGCGACTTTAATCCTTCATATGTTCTATGTCATGCTAGTGATGGGCATGTTTATGCCAGATCTGTTGGTTCTTCTTATGAGTACATTGAATGGTCTATTTGGGTTCCTAAGACCCTTGTTGCTAGCCTTAAAGGACCCATCCAAAAAATGGATACCTAAATCCAAGCATTGATCTCTTGTAGGAGTTTGCTTCCGATGGGGTCTCATGGTTGCTCGATAGTGGAGCAACAAATCATATGACCGGGAGCAAGGACTTGGTAGCTCACATCGCCGTTGTCGCATCGTCGTGGACGACAACACCTCGCCCACGTCCTGCCGTTGTTGGTGGTGGTTCGGATTCGGCACATCCAGACTTGTAGCCAACGAATCTAGCGACTCGTTGCCTTACCGAAAGGTCCAACCTTTTCGAAGGTTAGCCGTCGGAACATGGAGGGGAGTGCGACTAGGCAAGTGAAGGTGGAGGGGAGCGCCGCGGTGCGAGGGAAGGTGGAAGGGAGGGAGAAGAGCGGAGTGTGGTGGCGAGCCGGAGCAAAGCACAACAGCAAGGGACGGGAGCAGAGCGAGAGGTGGAGCGAGTGCGTGTCCAAACCCGACGTGGACTACTTGTTTAGTACGAAAAATTTTAAGGACTATTTTGCAAAATTCCTACTCGCGTCAGTTATTTTGGAACGGGGGAGTATAAAAGAGAGGAAAACCTGGTATACTGCTGTACTTTGTTTTTTTTTCCTTCATTAAATCGAATATACGTGCTGTCTGCCGAGAGTCAAAATCGATCTCCTCCACGGTTTCCTCTCCACCGTCCCGTACCGGCGCCTTTCTTTCCTCTTCTCGTCCATCTCCGTGCCCTAGAGCTGCCGCCGTGCCGTCGCTTAGCATCACCACCGACGCCTCAGCCCCCCCCCCCCCCCCCCCCCCCCTCCCCCAATCCTCTCAGCGCGTCGCCGCCATCGCCGCTCCTGTTCTACCTCATTTCGTCCATGCTGGCTCTCGTCCCCATCCGCAATTTCGGCCATTGTTTTCTGAGGTACGAGGAATTTGTCATTCCGCCCATGGCTAGAGCTGTGTTGATCTTGGTGATTTTTGTTTCTCTCGTTTCGAAGCTTTGATATTGTATTTGTAGATCAATTTGCTGAAATATTCGCTTGCCCCGACGTTAGTTTTGGGGAAATTGCATATGCGAGTTTTTGTCGTAGACTATTTTGCCCCTGCCGTCTTGAGTTGCAATGATTAGACAATGTGTGATGATCACCTAATCATAATGAAACGGTAGGTTAATCTAGCGAGAACTATGCTCATAAATCACGGAGTGAAATGTAGATAGAGAAAACTATGATGGATTTTATTATGCAATTCAAATATGCATTGAAAGAAGCAGGTAACTCTGAAGAGGTCAAGGGTTTGGTGAACGGCAGGTAATTCTGAAGAAGTCAAGGGTTTGGTGAACGAAGCCATGTCAACAATGAGCACTGACTAGATCAGAAGCTTATCTGTTAAGCATGATTGTCTTACATTGACAAGTCAAAAGTCTTTCTTCTGTTATTGTAAAATACTAATAAGAAAACACCATTTGCTGATTACCTGCCTACACATGTCTCCCAGTATTGGTAATCTTTCTGCTCTTCTCTCCTTTCAGGATTTTGGTCTGCAGTATGTGAGAGTTTTGGCTGTGCTGTTAATAAAGTGAGAATGCGTGGAGGTCTTGAGCTGTTCAGCTTTTTGTAATGCACTTGATTACTTTATTCACCAAGATCATTGGTGTGGTGACCATCGCTCTCGTTTCCATAGTTTCCATCTTGGGCCTGATCTGCCTAAGCCGAGCGGTGTATTTTCAGCTGTGGATCAACAGAAGAGGCTACCAGCGACTTAACTACTTCAACGGGCCGTGGCTGACACGGATAACACTAGTATTGGTTGCCTTCTGGTGGGGTATTGGAGAAGTACTTCGGCTCACTTTCGTGAATGGAGAGGGGAGGTTCACTTCTGACCAGATGTGGCAAGCAAATGTGTGCAAATTCTATATCATCTCAAATTTGGGGTTTGCAGAGCCAGGATTGTTCTTGTTGCTCGCTTTCCTTCTCAGTGCAGCTTTACAGAAGCAAGAGCTTGGTACCTTAAACCAGAAGTGGAATCAAAAAACCATACGTGCCATGTTTATTATCTGCCTTCCTTCGTTTGTCTGGGAAGCTTGTGTTGTTTTCATTGGTCCTCGTGTTGCTTCAGATGGTGGCCAAGCATCAAATCTTGGGAAGTTCTGGTATTCAGCCTCAACATTCCACAATGGCAATGTCACATGCACATACCCACTGTTGAGCAGCATATTTCTTGGGGCATTCTACATCATATTGGCAATTTATGTGATGTTTGTTGGAGGACAGATGCTGTCTTTGGTGATCAACAAGGGGCTCCGACGGAGGATATACATGCTAATATTTGCCACTATGATATTACTTCCCCGAGCTACACTTCTTGGGCTCTCCATTGTTGTATGGCCAGGTGAAACAGCCCATGAAACTCTCGTATTTACCTCCTTCCTGGTGCTGATGCTTGCTGCCATGGTTGGTATTGTGATTTTGGTGTATTTCCCGGTTGCTGATGCCTTTGCTATAGTTGATCAAGGGAACATTGAGATGCAAGCGGATCAGGAGACTATCCTATGACTCAGGCTTTGTTATTTGACTGGTTCTTTAGCTGATTGTTCAAGGACAAATTAATGGCCATTCCATTGGTTTCTTCCCTGACCTGCAGATGATCTCGGAGACATTGTGAACATAGAATAGATTAGATAGGGACAACATTCTCCTTTTTATCTGATTCTTTTTATGCTTTTCTTCACACACGTTTGTGTGAAGAAAAGTCCTGTAAAATAGTTTCTACGGAGTAGT
Organism: Triticum aestivum; assembly: GCF_018294505.1. Lineage (NCBI taxonomy): Eukaryota > Viridiplantae > Streptophyta > Magnoliopsida > Poales > Poaceae > Triticum > Triticum aestivum. The sequence goes on along the minus strand of NC_057798.1, from coordinate 477,368,878 downwards.
GAAGATCAGCCATGTTTTCCTTACTGTCTTCTGTACATTGAAAGAAGAGATTATACACTTTCACCTCTGCGAAGGGGCTTATATCATGTGGGTGATGTCTCCACCATTTTAGTGTTCCAAGATTTGTTTTTCTAAATGCTGTGTGTTCATATAATAGGATACTTGACTAATGTATCTTTTATAAACCAATTTGCATCTAAAATCTAACTTCAAGGCCCTCTGATGTGTCTCTTTCTTAATCACAAGCTTTGTTGAGTATGGAAAAGATTTTCAGAATCTTGTAACCACCTACTGGCTATGTTGTACGTACTGCCTATTTATTGTTGATTACCAGATTTTCAGAATCGTGTAACATGCTGTACATGCTGTATGTACAACTATCTCTACGTTTTAGATGGCCAGATTACCACTTTACCAACCAGTCGTATATACTACTATCTCTATTTTTTGAGATAGCCAGATTTATTGTTACCAGGCAATTATATCCTCTCTCTCTCCTGTGTAAATTGCACAAACATAAACACAGCGAGGGGTGGGATGGAATGGAGCTACTCACGGAAACCGGTAAAATATTATGCCGTTTTGTGCTGGGATCCGAACCACAGATTTTGGTTTCTCCACCCCTACTTAAAAATAACACATATTATTCTTGTAGCTTCAACAGCAAGAAAATCTTGTATGTACACCCGTAAAAAAAATCTTGTATGTACACTGTGCATTCGAATGGGTATAATATGATCTCCAAGGCTCAAGTACAATCTTATGTTAAGAGAGAACTGGGGCAGCAAAATCGAAGCCTGCCTTGAAGGTGCATGCAATTGGGACAACAAACTAAGCGTTGGCTTGAAAATGTATCAATACACCTAGAAAGCACGAATCTAGTTCATGGGTCAACACTTGGTGTAAAAATTTATTTACAAATGGCACAATAGTTGCTCGAAAAACCATTCACAGCATGGATGATAGGCGACTGAGTGGTAAATCTCATCCCTATGGCTTCGTCTTTCTTTTTGGCACAAACTTTCTCTTCCGTGAGAAACACAATGAACAGGCATCGATACGAGCCCTAGCTTTTCCTCTAAATAGTGCTGATGTTGGCAGTAGGTGCTGCTCCTCCTTCCACAGTCTATTTAATGCTGCCATTTTTTTATGAGGCTGGGTATCTGAGAAAATATAAGTACCCAGCATTAGTTGGGAAGCGAAGCAAATATTGGGAAATGGAAATAAGGAGATTAGTTACTGACCTCAACACCATTGGGCCCTATTTTGTTGCGAGATATGAAGTTCAGTATGTGTGATGCAAATTCTTCAGGTACATCTTCCTGAAATGAGGTTTTCAGTAATATGCTAAAAATTGGTAAGATTTATCACTGATAGTTATAAAGCTTAATAATATCATTCTTTTGAAGAAATACGTTCGTCAACTATAACACTAGTATAATAACGAACAACAATCAGTAGATGAACCTTTGGTTGCTAATCCATGTGTGCTTCAGCATGTCAGCAAATTCTACGAAAATTTCAAATTAGCCCTCAAGCATCTACCCATCTAGGCATGCTGTGGTCATTCAGGCCCTAGAAGCAGATATAAAGCGAAAACATCCAAGCCTTGGACTAAAGACATTAGAAGTACATTAGGATCAAACCTGTATGGCATGTCCAGTGTGTCGAACTACTATCATTTGAAACTTCCCTTGCATTTGACCAATTGTTAAAGCTCTGCAAAACATGTTAACCAGTGCATTACACATACTTTCCTGCATGGGCTATGAAGTGATACAGGTGTTCACATTTCAGAACACTATTAAGGGAACAATGAGAATGCATGTTCGGAAAAAGAAATCCTCTTAAATAGAAGGTTTGATAATGGATCAGCGTAATATGCTTTGCACTTTAAATAACTCTATCTTCATAGTCTGGTTGTTAGTGTGAGTCTAAACTAGTATAGAAAAACAGAACTCTTAGAAACATATTGCATGCCCTTAGAAAAACATAGTGCACACTACATGCTGGTGCAACTGACACACAATGATAACAATCGATCGGAAATGAATAGCACAGAGTTAACTGATCAAGGTTTTAGCACAAGCCAACCGCGCAACGGTAATGAATGAAAATAGAGTTTCTCAGACTGGATGGATGTTGCAAACCTGTCCAATCTATCGGTGCCAGCTAATAATAGTATCTTTTGTACAGGACAAGATAAGAACTTGTCTGAAAGACCTTCGTACCTAAAACAGAAGCATTTATGTGCTTCAATGTCAACCAATCACAGAAAGATAAGCGAATAATTCGGAAGTATTTTCAAAACCAACGAGAGCATTCCCCAAAAAATTCATGAAGGTCTTCTCTGTTTGTTTCAATCCATTCAACTAGCTCAACTTCCAACATTAGTAAGAAGAGTTGGGTCCTTATCATATTAAATGGGTAAACCCTCTTGCATAAACCAGATATATCAAATTGAGCAGCACAGATAGCACTTGTACAGATCATGTGAAAATGGACATGGTTTTAGTAAAAGTGGTGGTAAAAATAGCATAAAGACCATAATCAGGTTGAAAACATACCATCCTTTCCAGTACTTCTCTGTTTTCTCAAGAGGAGTACGGTATGTATAGCTGAAACAAAGTACACCAATATATTTAGTCACCCAAATAATGGTCAATATCAAGTAAATGCACTTTTTTTATTTAACCACATTGAGCTTCAAGATACAGACATGCATTACGTAAGATATTGCTTACCATTCCTTTGATTCATCATACTTCAAGGTAGATGGAATAGAGATACGCGCAGAATCGATGTTCCGTAGCGGCCCACCTTTGACACTCCATTCAATCTGTGTAATTATAAGTTTGATTAAACAAAAATAGGGCGAAGAACATATTTTAGCATGCTACACTTGGCTTTTTATAAGAATTCCACTTGCATTGAGTGGCTTCTACTTGTTCTATTGTATTTCTTCATTTATATCTTGCGGCTATGGATAGGGGTGTGTGGAAGCTTGCTATCCATGTGCCAGAACCATGAGTTGGTCGCGAGATCTTATGAGTTTCACCTCTAGCCTACCCCAACTTGTTTGGGACTAAAGGCTTGGTTGTTGTTGTATGTCTTGCAGCCATAATCTTTACAACATCAAATCCATACTTCCGAAAATCAAGTGATGAAGGACAGCATAATGAACTAAAGATGAGAATTCAGATACTGTGGACAGCAAAGATACTTAAAGATGAAATGGCATGAGCACACAGAATATAGTTTTGAATCAACATACTGCTTTTTCAATGCTCGGGAAGTGCTGTGCTCGATTTAATAAGATTTTCTGCATATGAATCAATGAAGCCATTGCTGTTCCCTGTGTACGAATGGAGAAGTTTGGAATCAACAATGAGTCAGATTGTTTCATGTGCAACCATAATTTAAGATCTAACATAAGTAAACTGTTACTAACCTCAACCACATCAACAACAACAAGACCATGAAGATTATGAATTGCTCTTCTTGCAGCCACATGTACAGCCACTGAACCACCCATGCTAAAAAAAGAGGTCAAAGAGTGGATCACTATTCACTAGAAGCTACCAAGAACACTTATCAGAATGAACAAGCTTGCTGAGTCAAGAATACACATAGTACAACCAGCCAAGTAACAGGAGAGTAACAAAAGGTGGAACGTATTAGTGATTAGTATCGTGACATTTTAGTGTTAGTTTTATAACCGTGGAAATTAGCTTCCAGAAACTATTAAGACAATTTACTTGTATGCTAATGTTTTTTGGCTACATGCACCGTACCAAGGGATATATCACGCTAATATGTCCACTGACTAGAACTTCAGTCAAGTGCCTTCAGATAAAGGAGGCACGCAAAAAAGAAGAAATACACAATGCTGACTGACCTATGACCAACAAGTATAATTGCTGGTGGCGGATCTCCATATAATGTACGTATAACAGCTATTACATCATTGGTAAGAGTCTGCAGTTGCAAATAACAAGAACATAGACAAAGGTCAAGGTCAAGAAGCATGGAGTACCTTATAAGTATGAAAAGTGTAGCTATCTATCAAATCAGTAGGTTATGGAAACAGTGAAAGAACATACTTCAATGGACAGATCCAAATCATCACTTGTGGAAGATTTCCCATGTCCCCGTAAATCCATGGCAACAACACGAGCCTTTCCCTTTATCTGATTAGCTGCTAGCGCAAATGAAAGCCTAAGGAAGATTGAGGAATAAACATACCAATGTGAGCAATAAGCACACATTTGTTAAATAAGCAAGTTTCCAAGGCAACATTTCACAAGGAGTATAGTCAAGTCACTTGGAGAAGGATTTACATGATTATTGTAAATAAAAGCAAATGTTGTCTTTAAAAACTGTTCAGTACGCCTAAGACAGAAACAATAATAAATTCCAATATTAGCAGAATAACGATTTCATTTTGTCCTTTCTACATTTAATATTTATCTATCAGTCCACACTGAATTTACCCAAAACATTCCACAAATACAACAGAAGTTGGGGTGGGTACATTTTCCCTAAGGCCATAATAGCTGGGAGGCGGTGCTTTAGAAATTTAGCTAAACACATCTGAACATCTGCATTTTGCAACATAAGCTTTCCAGGGTTCCAGCATGGCCGTTCATCACTAGTTAGTAGTTAATCAATGATTTTGAAAATCACAGAAACTAGCAGTGGTCTGCGTATTCGTATGCAAATTATGCTGCATTGTCACCGTGATCATTGTAACCGTGGCGTCTGAACTTACCCAGAGTAGCCGCCTCCGTGCAGACAGAACACGACGGGCCCTTCCGATCCGGCCATGTACACATTGAAAACCTACACACAGAGAACCCAAAAGGAACACTTCCAATAGTCAGATCACACATCACAGAGGAGCAATCCGATAAATTCCCCTGCTCTCTAACGCACGTACGTCCTCGGTGTCGGGGATGGCGACGGGGCGCTCCTCGTCGAAGTAGGCCGACCAGTCCAGCGGCGCGTACTTCTGGAGCGAGTGGCTGCGAAGGAACATGGGTTAGGGCTTCTCTCGCGGTAGAGAAAGTGGGGAGACGGGTGGGGTTGGCGGCTTACTGCGTGGCGGGGCGTGGCGGCACGGCGGCGGCGGAGAAGGCGGAGGAGGAGGACGATTCGTCGGGTTCCCCTTCCTCCTGCAGCGAGGAGAGCGGCGCGGGCTCCATCGACGCGGCTGGGCTAGGGAGGAAGAATCGATGGAGTGCCTGGGGAGAACGGAGAAGGGTCTATCTCGAAGGTACGGCGAACCCAGAAGACGAAGGGAAATGGAGAAAGAGAAGCGGACAGAGCGTGAAGAAAGACGATCTACACGCGTATGCGCTCTAGGCTAACACTATCAGAGCATCTTCAACACATGATGCAAAAGTTAACACCCAAAAAGTGTTTTTAGTGATTTTTAGGATAGGAGAGAGAAGATTTTTGGGCACAATTTTTATTTCTGCCGCAACGGATGCCCTAAAACTTTCAAGCATGAACATGATTGTATATTCTGAAACTTCAAACTCAAATACAAACATTGCTACTATGCTTGTGTTGTGGTCGGTGCTTTATAATATAAAATGGGGGAAATCTTTTTTCGTCAAACTCAAATACAAAATGTTCAACATTAAGCTATCCTATTGAAACTTGGCTTTTGTGTAAATTTGGTGATATTGATTATGAAATGTGTTTTCGTCAGTTCGATTCTCAGTTCGCGTGAATGAAGAATTGCTACCTTATTTCACTTCTTTAAGGGGCCCTTGGCAAGGTGATCCCATGTCATCATACCTTTTTCTACTCCCTCTGTCTCAAAATAAGTGACTCAACTTTGTACTAAGACGGAGGGAGTACTATGTGCCGAAGGTTTTTCTTCACTTTTAAAGTTCTATGAAATTTCTGTTGATAGAGGTATTAGAGCAAGCTTAAGAGCACCTTGGGTGAACCACCTGCTTTTCACTCGTGATAGTCTCATTTTCATGAAGGTGACTGTGAAGAGTGCAATTATACTCAATGGGATCCTAGGGGTTTATGGAGATGCGTGTGTTAACAAGAGCAAAAGTTCTATCTATTTCAGCCCCAACTCACCCGCAACTTCTCAGGCATAATCTAAAATAGCTTCTCAACGTTCAGGTGGAAGCTTTTTCAGAACTTTATTTTGGTCTACTCACCGTTGTTGGAAGGATCAATAGTCGGACTTTTGACCACATCTGGGATCAGGCTAGAGACAAGATGCAATGATGGTCTGAGGTTGTTTGCATGTGTTAGCTAGAGAGGTTTTGCTCAAGTCGGCCATTCGAGCAATACTGACATATAGCATGAACTGCTGCTTCTTGACAAAAAGGTGTGTACAAGTTTTATCCCGAGTATAGCAAAATTCTGGTAGGGGAATTCTATGGATAGAAGGTCTCTTCACTGGATAGCATGGGACAAACTGGCAACACCAAAGGCTAAAGGCAGAATGTGATTCTGTGACTTTCATTTGTTTAACTTGACACTTATTGGGAAACATAGATGAAGATTTATGATGAACCATAACTCTCTCTGTGCCAGAGTTATGAAAGGTAGATACTTCCAAGATTCTAATTTCATGCAAGCTACTGTTCCAAAATCTTCCATGGCTACATGGAGGGTGAATGTTGCGAGACAGGGTGCAATTCAAATTGGGTTAGTGAAACGATTTGGAGATGGTTCCTCTATTTTGGTGTGGGAAGACATGTGGATTCCCTACTGTTTCAATGACAACTATGCTTCGGCCAACAACAATGACAATGAAACTCTCAGATGATTTGATTGACACATATACTTGGACTTGGCGACAGGAGCTTGTGTGGGACACATTCATACCACCTAATGCCGATGCAATCTTGAACATCCCTCTTCGGCACGCTGGTGGTGAAGATTTCTTAGCTTGGGAACATTAGAAATCCGGCATCTACTCTATTAAATTGCCGTGTCAAACTCCGGTGAATCAAAATGAGCTCCCGGCTCTAAATGAAGGGAAGGTTATAGGATCTTCAGTGGACCAACAAAAAATGTGGAAGACTATTTGGAAACTCAGCATAGCTCCCAAGGTGGAGGTTTTCTGGTGGCGTGTGATTCAAAGTATTATACCTGATGAATGTACTCTGAAGCACAGCCAAGGAACTCAACACTTGCAAAGTTTGTCTAGCCATAAATGAAGACCTGGAGCATGCTCTTTTACTTTGTTCTCATGATCTTCGGTTCTGGGAAGAAGCCAAACTCATATTCGATATCCATGTCCTCCAGCTTCATCCTAGTAACCTAGTTTATGGACCAAGACATTTTATGTGATCTGCGGCTCTCAGATAAGGATAGAGAGACCATCATCACCGTAATATGAACCATTTGGATGTCTCACAACAAATGGACTCATTATCATGAGCGGAACCTTCTTGTTAACTTGGTCAGAAGAATCAGAGAAGACCTAGCTCTCTTGGATCTACCTCGCCATCAGCCCCTGATGCTGTCGGACTATGGTTGGCGGCCTCCAGACGCAACACAAGTCAAGATTAACACTAATGTTCCAATTCATTTTGATAGTGGCAACGCTGGAGATGGAGGTGTGGCTCGCTCTTCTTCGGCTTTCAAGGGTGCATGGTGCAAGCCTCACTTGGGGGTCACGGATCCCCTCACCGCCGAGGTCCTGTCAACGAAGGATGTTGTCGTGTAAACCAAGTTGAGAGGCTTCACACATGTGATCACGGAAACCGACTGTCTGGAGGCAGGTAACCTGTGGAACACTCGCTACACATCATTGGATTGTAGCTAGCACCAATTTCGCTGAAATTGGAGAGCTTGCTCTTAGTTTTACTTCTTTTGTCATTCAACATGTAATAAGATCAACAAATAGTCATGCACATGTTTGTGCTAAGCGTGCTTGTACGCTTAACGTGATTGAAAGTTGGTTAGGCTCTACCCCTAGCTTCCTGATCAACGGCCTGCTGGTTGACTACTCGACGAGTACTTTTATTGAATAAAACCTTTTGAAGTTCCTTGTAAAAAACACAGGATTCAAAAGTTAACGCCAAAAAGTGATTTTAGCTATTTTAGGGTAGGAGACGGAAGATTTTGGTCATAAGAAAGTTTTCTGTCGTAAAAGATGCCCTAAAACTTCCAAACATGAACATGATTCATTGCTTGCCTCCGACTCGGGCGTCTTAGCCAACGCCGCACTCGACCTCCCTCCTCCCCTGCTTCCCCGCCACCACAAGAGGAGGTCGGCAAGCAAAGCTCGCTCGGCAGACGGCGGGCCCTCCTCCTTTCTTCACGAGGGGATCCTCTGACTGAGATGCGACAGCACCCCTGGGTGCACGACATGGAGGTAGAGTTCGCGCGCTCGGGTGGTGGCCCGATGGGATCCCAGCGGCGCTGCGGGGGCTAGTGACGACGGATCTGGGGTTTCCCACCCCATATCGGTTCTTCTCCGGGTGGTCGGGCTCGGGCACCGTCCGACGGCCCTAAGCGGTGGTTGGGTTGATACATCTCCAACGTATCTATAATTTTTTATTGTTCCATGCTATTATATTATCTGTTTTGGATGTTGTATATGCATTTATATGCTATTTTATACTCCCTCCATCCGGAAATACTTGTCGAAGGAGTGGACGTATCTAGATGTATTTTAGTGTTAGATACATCCATTTTTAGTCATTTCTATGACAAGTATTTCCGGACGGAGGGAGTATTATTTTTGGGACTAACCTATTAACCTAGAGCCCAGTGCCAGCTTTTGTTTTTTCCTTGTTTTTGAGCTTCGCAGAGAAGGAATACCAAGGAATAAAACCTTCGCGATGATTTTTCTTGGACCAAAAGACACCCACGAGACTTGGAGATCAAGTCGGAAGAGCCACGACGCGGCAACAAGGGGGGGTGTGCCCCCTGCATTGTGGCCCCCCCGTGACTCCACCAACCTACTTCTCCGTCCTATATATTCCCAAATATCCCTAAACCACCAAAAGCATCCATGAAAACACTTTTCCACCGCCTCAACCTTCTGTACCTATGAGATCCCATCTAGGGGCCTTTCCCGGCATCCTGCCCGAGGGGGATTCGATCACGGAGGTCTTCTACATCAACTCTATTGCCCTTCCGATGAAGCGTGAGTACTTTACCTCAGACCTAAGGGTCCATAGCTAGTAGCTAGATGGCTTCTTCTCTCTCTTTGATTCTCAATACCATGTTCTCCTCGATGTTCTTGGAGATCTATCCGATGTTTCTTTTGCGGTGTGTTTGTTGAGATCTGATGAATTGTGGATATGATCAGCTTATCTATGAATATTATTTGAATCTTTCTCTGAATTCTTATATGCATGATTTGATATCTTTGTAATTCTCTTCGAACTATCGTTTTAGTTTGGCCAACTAGATTGGTTTTTCTTGCAATGGGAAAAGTTTTTAGCTTTGGGTTCAATCTTGCGGTGTCCTTTCCCAGTGACAGTAGGGGCAGCAAGGCACATATTGTATTGTTGTCATCGAGGATAAAAAGATGGGGTTTACATCATATTGCTTGAATTTATTCCTCTACATCATGTCATCTTACTTAATGCGTTACTATGTTCTTCATGAACTTAATACTCTAGATGCAGGCACGAGTCGGTCGATGTGTGGAGTAATAGTAGTAGATGCAGGCAGGAGTCGGTCGATGTGTGGAGTAATAGTAGTAGATGCAGGAAGGAGTCGGACTACTTGACACGGACGTGATGCCTATATTTCATAATCATTACCTTAGATATCATCATAAATTTGTGCTTTTCTATCAATTGCCCGATAGTAATTTGTTCACCCACTGTATTATTTGCTATCTTAAGAGAAGCCACTAGTGAAACTTATGCCCCCCCCCCTCGGGTCTATTTTCCATCATATAAGTTTCTGATCTACTATTTTTGCAATATTTTACTTTCTGATCTATAAACCAAAAATACAAAAAATATTTACTTTATCTTTTGCTTAGTTTCATCTATCTCTATCAGATCTCACTTTTGCAAGTAACCGTGAAGGGATTGACAACCCCTTTATCGCATTGGGTGCAAGTTGTTTGATTGTTTGTGCAGGTCTTGGTGATTTGTGCGTTGTCTCCTACTGGATTGATACATTTGTTCTCTAACTGAGGGAAATACTTATCTCTACTTTGCTGCATCACCCTTTCCTCTTCAAGGGAAAAACCAGCGCAAGCTCAAGAAGTAGCAGGAAAAACCAACGCAAGCTCAAAAAAAATCTCCATAAATTTTTATCCCGTTTGGACTCCGTTTGATATGGGTTTTCTGTGAAACAAAAAAACATGCAACAAACAGGAACTGGCACTAGGCATTGGGTCAATATGTTAGTCCCAAGAATAGTATAAAAAGTTGCCAAAAGTATATAAAAGTTGTAGAATATTGGCATGGAACAATCAAAAATTATAGATACGACGGAGACGTATCAACATCCCCAAGCTTAATTCATGCTCGTCTTCGAGTAGGTAAATGATAAAAAAAGATAATTTTTGATGTGGAATGCTACCTAGCATAATCTTGATCATATATCTAATCATGGCATGAATATTAAGACACGAGTGATTCAAAGCAATAGTCTATCATTTGACACTAAGACGATAATACTTAAGAGTACTAATAAAGCAATCATGTCTTTTCAAAACAACATGGCCAAAGAAAGTTATCCCTACAAAATCATATAGTCTGGCTATGCTCCATCTTCATCACACAAAGTATTTAAATCATGCACAACCCCGGTTTTAGCCAAGAAATTGTTTCATACTTTAGTATTCTCAAACTTTTTCAACTTTCACGCAATATATGAGCGTGAGCCATGGATATAGCACTATGTGTGGAATAGAATATGATGGTGGAGGTTATGTGGAGAAGACAAAAAGGGAGAAAGTCTCACATCAACGCCGCTAATCAACGGGCTATGGAGATGCCCATCAATTGATGTCAATGTGAGGAGTAGGGATTGCCATGCAACAGATGCACTAAGAGCTATAAGTGTATGAAAGCTCAAACTGGAAACTAAGTGGGTGTGCATCCAACTTGCTTGCTCATGAAGACCTCAGGCATTTGAGGAAGCCCATCATCAGAATATACAAGCCAAGTTCTATAATGAAAATTCCCACTAGTATATAAAAGTGATAACTCAAGAGACTCTCTATATGAAGAACATGGTGCTACTTTGAAGCACAAGTGTGGTAAAAGGATAGTAACATTGCCCTCTTTTTTGGCGGGCTTCTTTGGCCCCCCTTTTTTATTTAGGCTCCTTTGGCCTTTCTATTTTTTTTTGGGGGGGGGATGCTCTAATAATGATGATCATCACACTTTTATTTACTTTACAACTCAATATTACAACTTGATACTAGAACAAAGATATGACTCTATATGAATGCCTTCGGCGGTGTACCGGGATGTGCAATGATCTAGCATAGCAAAGATATTAAAAAACGGACACGCCATGAAAACATCATGCTATCTATCTTATGATCATGCAAAGCAATATGACAATGAATGCTCAAGTCATGTATATGGTGATGATGGAAGTTGCATGGCAATATATCTCGGAATGGCTATGGAAATGCCATAATAGGTAGGTATGGTGTCTGTTTTGAGGAAGATATAAGGAGGCTTATGTGTGATAGAGCGTATCATATCACGGGGTTTGGATGCACCGGTGAAGTTTGCACCAACTCTCGAGGTGAGAAAGGGTAATGCACAGTACCGAAGAGGCTAGCAATGATGGAAGGGTGAGAGTGCGTATAATCCATGGACTCAACATTAGTCATAAAGAACTCACATACTTATTGCAAAAATTTATTAGCCATCGAAACAAAGTACTACACGCATGCTCCTAGGGGAAGGGTTGGTAGGAGTTAACCATCGCGCGATCCCGACCTCCACACAAAGGATGACAATCAAAAAATATCTCATGCTCTAACTTCGTTACATAACAGTTCACCATACGTGCATTCTACGGGAATCACAAACCTCACACACAAGTATTTCTACTAATCCACAGTCACCCACTAGCATGACTCTAATATCACCACCTTTATATCGCAAAACTATTGCAAGGAATCAAACATATCATATTCAGCGATCTACAAGTTTATGTAGGATTTTATGACTAACCATGTGAATGACCAATTCCTGTCATCTCTCTAAATAGATATAAGTGAAGCAAGAGAGTTTAATTCTTTCTACAAAAGATATGCCCATGCTCTAACAAATATAAGTGAAGCAAAAGAGCATTCTACAAATGGCGGTTTTCTATGTGAAGAGAAACAGGCAGTCCAAACTTCAAATGATATAAGTGAAGCACATGAAGCATTCTATAAAGCCATACTCAAAAGATTTAAGTGAAGTGAAATGAGCATTCTATAAATCAACCAAGGACTATCTCATATCATCATGGTGCATAAAAGAAATTTGAAAACTAAATGCAAAAGACGCTCCAAGATTTGCACATATCGCATGAACGAAACGAATCCGAAAACATACCGATACTTGTTGAAGAAAGAGGCGGTGCCTTCCGGGGCATCCCCAAGCTTAGACGCTTGAGTCTCCTTGAATATTTACTTGGGGTGCCTTGGGCATCCCCAATATTGAGCTCTTACCTCTCTTCCTTTTCCTCATATCGAGACCTCCTCGATCAAACACTTCATCCACACAAAACTTCAACAGGAAACTCGGTAAGATCCGTTAGTATAATAAAGCAAATCACTACTCTAGGTACTGTTTAAAACCAATTCATATTTTGTTTTTGAATTTTTTTTCTACTGTAATATAGCTTTTCCATGGCTTAATCCACTGATAGAAATTGATAGTTTCATCAACACAAGTAAATTATGCATCAAAAACAGAATCTGTCAAAAACAGAACAGTCTGTAGCAATCTGAACATTCACCATACTTCTGTTACCCCAAAAATTCTACTAAAATTAGGAAAAATAAATTATTTTTACATCAAGACATTGCAAAAAGTTTCAGAACCATTTGACGTTCCAGTAAAAAAATGTAAAATCGCGCACTACAACCAAAGTTTCTGTCCTGCACCGCACAAACCAACAAGCATTGTAAACATCCTAAAGGCAAACCTAGGCACATTATTTTTATAATACAATGGAATTGTACAAGGGGATAATTATTTTTGTTGAAAATTTTCTGTAATCAAGATTCACAAAGTTTCCGTGAGCATGAACAAAGTTCAAGGAGCTCCCCCACTTCAACAATGCTTGTCTTTCTCACTTTCACTTTCCTTTTTGAAAAGTTTTGGGTTCCCCTCTTTATTTTTTTATTTTTAAACTATATAAAAGCACTCAACCGAAATAAATGACTCTCTAAAACTTTCGGGTTGTCTCCCTGGCAGTGCTTTCTTTAAAGCCATTAAGCTAGGCATATAGTGCTCAAGTAATGGATCCACCCGGATCCCAAGGTATATCAAAGCCAATTTTAATTAACAATGATTTGTAATTTAGTAGTGAGCACAAAGTAACATATATCATGCAACAATGAAGTCTAACTCTCTTCCTATGCATCGGCATGTCATAAAAGAACAATTCATGCACACATAGTAAAGGCCAATGCATAGTATAAGTTGTTTCTTGCAATTTTATCATATTGGAAACATAAAGAGGTGGAGATATAGTTCCTCTCTCATAATAATTGCAAGTAGGAGAAGCAAGCACATGCATATTACATTCATCAAAATTATCATGTGCAACGGTAAAAGGCAACCCATCAATATAATCCTTAATAAGCACAAACTCTCCGATATAGTGTAGTTTAGAGAATTCAAAAGGATAATAGGACTATCATGCGTGGGTGCAATAGAAACAACTTCATGTTTAACATAAGGAACTATAGCAAGTTCATATCCATAAGCATAATTCATATTGGCATCTTGGCCACAAGCATAGCAAGCATCATCAAAAAGGGGTATTTCAAGAGAATCAACGAGATCATAACAATCATCATAGCAATCATCCTTCGGTAAGCACGAAGGGAAATTAAACAATGTATGAGTTGAAGAGTTACTAACATTAGAAGGTGGGCATGGGTAGCTAATCCGCTCTTCCTCCCTTTGTTCTTCGCTCTCCTCATCATCTTTTTCATCCAATGATCTCACAGTTTCATCAATTTCTTCTTCCATATACTCCTGCAAAATATTAGTCTCTTCTTGGACATCGGAGAATTTCTCAATAAAATCATCAATATCGGAATTGAATTCATAATTCTCATAGCAATATTTAAGTATAGCAAAATTTTCAGGTCTGTAAACAACATCATCAAGATTTTCACACTCTTCAAACAAAGATTCAATTTCATAAGCACCCATAAAAGCAATGAATTCTTCTTTTTGTTCCACATCATAGTAATCATATATACCATTAGCATAAGAAGCCAAGGTTTTATTATCATTGAATTTGCATGAAAAGGGAAGGTGTGGAGCCTTCATCCTAGAGCAACAAGTATAATCATATCTCAAGCATAGTTCCCGAGCATACCAATGCAACATATGAATTTGATCCCATAATAGTTTCCCTTTTTGTGTCAAGTGATAATCCCTAAAGTATTCACGTTGATCCAAGTTTCTCCCATAACATAATTGAATGGGGTTTTCTCAAGATTATCAAAGCAGTACATAATATTTTTCACATAGTGAACATCGAGGGTTTAGGAGGTTCCTCATCTCCATGAGTAGCAAGTACACCTAATTTTTTTGGTATTTCATGTTACATATCTATAACTAAAGATAGAGAACAACTTAGAATAGCAAAAAAATTACTTAGTGATAAAGCAAACAAGCACACACGAGAATATTCACCACACGCTATGACTCCCCAGCAACGGCGCCAGAAAAAGGTCTTGATAACCCACAAGTATAGGTGATCAATTGTAGCCTCTTTAGATAAGTAAGAGTGTCGAACCCAATGAGGAGCTAAAGGTAGAACAAATATTCCCTCAAGTTCTATCGACCACCGATACAACTCTATGCACGCTTGACGTTCGCTTCACCTAGAACAAGTATGAAACTAGAAGTACTTTGCAGGTGTGATAGGATAGGTTTGCAAGATAATAAAAAGCACGTAAATAAAAAGTAGGGTCTGTTTAGAAGAAGACACAACTAAGTTAGTTTTAGTAGAGAGCTTTTTGTCACGAGAAAGTTATTTGTCCCGTGTCACGAGAAAGGTCTTGATAACTAGACCGGAAATCACTATTGCAATTTTATTTGAGGGAGAGGCATAAGCTAACATACTTTCTCTTCTTGGATCATATGCACTTATGATTGGAACTCTAGCAAGCATCCACAACTACTAAAGATCATTAAGGTAAAACCCAACCATAGCATTAAAGTAATCAAGTCCTCTTTATCCCATACGCAACAACCCCCTTACTCGGGTTTATGCTTCTGTCACTCAAGCAACCCACTATAAGCGAATCATGAACGTATTGCAACACCCTATAGCGGGAATCCCTCACACTTGCGCGACACGGACAACACCATAGGACATCACCAATAATAAAACATGCAACTCAAACCAATCATGATCATCAATTAACCCATAGGAAAAAACGGATCTACTCAAACATCATAGGACAACCATACATCATTGGGAAATAATATATAGCGTTGATCACCATGTTTAAGTAGAGATTACAGCGGTTAAAAGAGGGGTTACACCGCTGCATAGAGGGGGGAAGAGTTGGTGATGAGGGCGGTGAAGTTGTTGGTGTAGATCATGGTGATGATGATGGCCCCGGCGGCGTTCCGGCGCCACCGGAAGCAAGGGGGAGAGAGCCACCCTTCTTCTTCTTCTTCTTCTTCTTCTTCTTCTTCTTCTTCTTCTTCCTTGACCTTCTCCCTAGATGGGAGAAGGGTTTCCCCTCTGGTCCATGGCCTCCATGGCTTGGGAGGGGCGAGAGCCCCTCCGAGATTTGATCTGTCTCTCTGTCTCTCTCTGTTTCTGCGTTCCCAGATTCTGGCCTTTCATCGTTTCTTATATTCCCGGAGATCCCTAACTCCGATTGGGCTAAAATTTTAACACGATCTCTATCGGGATATTAGCTTTCTTGCGGCGAAAGAAGGGCACAACCGCCTTACAGGGTGGCCACAAGGGTCAGAGGCGCGCCTGCCCCCATGGGGGCGCGCCCCCTGCCTCGTGGCCCCCTCGGGCATCATCTCGCATTGATTCTTCTTCCCAAAATTCATAAATATTCCAAAAAAATCTCTGTAAATTTTTATCCCGTTTGGACTCCGTTTGATATGGGGTTTCTGCGAAACAAAAAAACATGCAACAAACAGGAACTGGCACTGGGCACTGGATCAATATGTTAGTCCCAAAAATAGTATAAAAAGTTGCCAAAAGTATATGAAAGTTGTAGAATATTGGCATGGAACAATAAAAAATTATAGATACGACGGAGACGTACACTACAAAAAAAAGACACATCCGTGACATTTTGGGCTGAACGAAATTTCTTTCTGTCATACATATGACACTTCTATGACGATAATTGTGACAAAACCCGGTATCATCATAGATGTGGTGGGCTCCTACTTCTATGACAAAAAATCATGACAGAAAATGGGCTTTTCGTCCTGGGCGGGCCGGAGACGCAACTGCATGACATTCTTTGGGTCGTCCATGATGGAAAAAACCGTGGTAGAAGCGAGGGGGAGGAAAATTTCGGGGAGTTGCCGGTTACGGTGGGAGGTCGGGGGCCGAGCGATGCACGTTTCTCTCATACACGTACGCGTGTGTGTGTGAGGCGTTGGCTCCAACTGAACCCGAGCGAGGCGTTGGGCTCTAACTGAACCCGAGCGATTGCACTGCAGGCTACGCGTTACTGAACCCGAGTGATCGATCGATGGCTGTTAACTGAACCCGATGGAGCCATTCCTTCGCTACTGCTGCTAACTGAAGCCGATCGATTGGATGAACAGTGAGCCATGCGGGGGGGGGGGGGTGGATGAACAGTGAGCGGTGGCGTTACCTCTGGATGAACAGGACCCTGTGGTGTGGAGGGCTGGATGAACAGTAGACGGTGGAGGGGTGGCCGTGGAGGGGTGGTTGAACAGGACCCCGTGGTGTGGTGGAGGGATGGATGAACAGTAGACGATGGAGAGGTGCCCGTGGAGGGGAGGTTGAACAGTAGCCGGTGGAGGCTGGATGAACAGGAGCCCGTGGAGGCTGGAGGAGGTCGACGGTAGCCCGTGGAGGCTGGAGGAGGTTGATGGTGGAGATGAACAGTATCCCGTGGAGTCCTGTTTTGTGGTACGCCACACCCCTCCCGATGAACAGGACCCCCGTTTCGACCGTAGGAGGTTCGTTTCGTCCGTTTTGTGGTACACCACACCCCTCCCGATCAACAAGACCCCCGTTTCGACCATTGGAGGTCCGTTTCCTCCGTTTTGCGGTACGCCACACCCCTCCCGATCAACAGGACCCCCATTTCGACCATAGGAGGTCCATTTCCTCCGTTTTGCGGTACGCCACACCCCTCCTGATCAACAGGACCCCCGTTTCGACCGTAGGAGGTCCGTTTCCTCCGTTTTGCGGTACACCACACCCCTCCCGATCAACAGGACCCCCGTTTCGACCGTAGGAGGTCCGTTTCCTCTGTTTTGCGGTACGCCACACCCCTCCCGATCAACAGGACCCCGTTCCAAACGTAGGAGGTCCGTTTCCTCCGTTGTGTGGTACGCCAGGCCTCGTTTCCATCGCCTGTTCCGTCCAAGCCCTCCCGATGAACACGACCATGCATTCCGTTCCGACCCAGCCGGTTGGCTCCCCATGAACACGACGACGACGCCGTTTCTCCGTTCTGACCCAGCCATGTACGTATGCGCGAGTAGGCATTCGAGACCCTGCCCGTATGTACGTACGTGGTCGTATTTTCTTTCTTGCACCCTCGCCGCTGTATGTACGTGTACATGCTACGTGCGCACCTCTACTATGACACGTGCGCGCCTCTACTACGACACGTGCGCGCCTCTACATCGACCAGTATGTACGTACACGTTCGCGACCAGAATGACAACGCTATGTACGCTTCGACCAGGTGGGTCCCGACTATCAGGCACTTCCTTGCCTGCGAAGATGTAGCTGGTGGGTCCCAGCAGTCAGGGGGGCGAATCGTTTTTTTTGCCCGGACGCACTTCCTTGCGTGCGAAGATGTAGTTGGTGGGTCCAAGCAGTCAGGGGGGCAAATCATTTTTTTTCGGACGCACTTCCTTGCGTGCGAAGATGTAGCTGGTGGGTCCCAGCAGTCAGGGGGGTGAATCATTTTTTTGCCGGGACGCACTTCCTTGCATGCGAAGATGTAGCTGGTGGGTCCCAGCAGCCAGGTGAAACTTTTTTCACGAAATACGGTGGCCCGTCCGGTGGGTCCCCGCTGTCAGGTGGAGAAATCATTATTTTCCGCGTAATAAGGAGGCACTTCCTTGCCGCAGCCGTGGACCCAGCTGTCAGCCTCTCCACGTACAATCCACGTCCGATGGAAGTCGTTCCTTGACCACGTTGACCATGCCGCGCTGAGAGCACCACGGCGATGGACGACGGTGAGGCCTAGGAAGGGGACGACTCGAAGCCAGGGAAGATGCAATAGTGGGTACCCACGCAAAGAGGAGTACGAGGGTTCACTGGTTCGGCTACGGTGTGAGGCTGTTGTCGCCGCAGAATAACAGGGGGTGTGGGTGAGTAGAGGGATGGCCTGGCCAGCGGTGGGAGTAGTAGGGGGCGGTGAGGCCTCCGCGACATCATAGCCGGCCACGGGAGGCAGGAGCACGCGGCACGATCGGCGCTGGTTTGGGCGGCTGGAGCAAGAAGACCAGAGGTTGAAGAAGCACTACAACCGTTGGATGAACATCGTATGGTAACAGGAGCTAGAATCGTTCATATTGGCTAAGTTGAGAAAGCCCTCCGTCCCCGTCAACTTGGTAGGCCCACAAGTCAGCCTCCCAGTATGCTGGGTTCCAGCTGACAGGGGGGTATTCATTTTTTTGTGCGTAATAAGGAGGCACTTCCTTGCGTGCGAAGGTAGCTGGTGGGTCCAACAAGTCAGCGGGGGCACATTTTTTCGCGAAATATAGAGGCCCTTCCGGTGGGTCCCAGATGTCAGGTGGAGGAATCATTATTTTGCGCGTAATAAGGAGGCATTTCCTTGTGTGCAGCCGTGGACCCAGCTATCAGCCTCTCCACACACAGTCTACTTCTGATGGTGTCGTTCGTTGACCACATTGACCACGCCGCGCCGAGCGCATCCAAGGTGGTGGACGACGGCGAGGCCCCGGACAGCAACGAGCCGGAGATGGGAAGACGCGGGAGTAGAGTCGCAGACGGAGAGGTGTACGAGGGTTAACTAGTTCTAGTGCGGTGTGGTTCGGCAGTCGATGGAGAAGAATAGGAGGTGTGGAGGGGTGGAGGGATGGCCTGGCCAATGGTGGAGTAGCACTTCATAGTGAAGCATGCTAAGCAGAGCTGCTAGCAGTAGGAGGCGGGAGGTGGTCCCGGCGATGCTGGAGGAAGAAGACAAGAGACTGAAGATAGATGCCGGTCGTTGGATGTAAATCCAACGGCTAACATGTCAGAATTATTTGTTGACTAAGTTGACAACAACTTGCGTTGGCTTCGACCTATTGGCCCACATTTCAGCCTCCAAAAATATGGCACGTATTCAACCCATCTTTTCAGAATTTACAGTCTTTTTTTTGCGCGGTAGAATTTACAGTCAATTTGATCTTTTTTTAATTACAACCATTAGTTGGGCTGGGTGAACAATTAATAGAGCGTTCACGCGGCCCATTTATTTTATTTCCTAAAAAATTACAGGCCATTTGCACTTTCTCGAATACACGATTTTGCTGGGCTGATTCTAATTATAATGTTGGGTTGGGCCAGCAATGTTATCAAAAAATAAAAAAGGGCTGAGCAGTTGGTTATAAATATATTTAAATAATAAGTGATATTATTACATTCATCCTTAAATCTTACCAAGCTTTTGTACACAATCACTAGGATTTTCATGCCAAAACAATCCAGGATTTTACTTGTTAAGAAATTATTTTTATAAGTTAATAAGATGTGGGATATTGTTTTCTTACATATGTAAGTATCTGTTAAATATATGATGACAATAAAAATAATATATAATAACATATAAAATAATTTAAATATATATAATATAGTTAGAAGGGAAACATAAGTTGGACCTGGCGTTCCTATTCTTATATAGAAAAATAGAACAGACCTCTGCGTTTTCTTCAAAAAAATACATAAATTGGGCTGCCAAAAATAAAACCTCGGATGGGAGGTCCATAGGCCGGTCGATACATGACGGCCCTAAGAAAATACAAACAGGCCCTCCCATCCGAGGTCGTGGGCTGCGCATGTTAAAAATGAAAGCCTAGACGGGGCAGCCCAAAACCACGTCCAACACTTGCCAAAACTTCGTCCCTCGTTTTCTCTGTGTTTCGCACACTCGACATTGTGTGGGCATTTTGACTGTGCATCATATGAAGATGTGCTATGCATGAATGTTGATCAGCATGATGTTAACTGGCTGGTAGTTCCATTTTCGACCATGAATAAAACTTCCAACATGATGTTAACCCTGTTTGAAAAGGCCGTGTTAATATAAATGCTCTGCCTCTGAAAGTTGCAGTTTCTTATCTGAAACTGAACTTGCAGTTTCTTATCTGAAACTGAAACTTGCAGTTTCTTCTCGATTCTGCACTTTTATACTCCTATGAAACTACATTTTTTTAAGTGCTAAAAATAGATTTCTAGAATTCATAAAATTCTTCATATGCTCAATACTGCAAATCTGAAATTCAAAAGACATTCATATCTGAAAGTACTCTCAAAATACACAACACAAAACACAATTCACAACCTACAAATACTGACAACCCTAAGATCCTCCAGACAATTCACAACCTGCCCGACTATTGGGCTGGGGGGTGGGGGGAAGCCCCCTCCTATTCCTCCGCGGCAGACAGCCACCCCGTGAGACGATGTGAACAACAAGGGAGACGATGGCGGGGAAGCATCGTCGGGCCAACTGCTTTTCTCCTCTTGCAGTTGGGTTCGGTCGACGAAGACTGCACTGGCTTGCTCTGGCAGGACACCCTCACAAACGGCACCCTGTAGATGCTCGATCCTTCAATCTCTGGTGGATGCTCCATCTGGGATCGATACTCCCACCACCGCTCCCTCACGATCGGATTCGATGAATCTGTTTGCTCCATGGCCTAGAGGAGCAACTCTATGTACTCCGGCGCGACTCCCTCCAGGAGTATCACCGCCTTTTCGCTCTGTTGCAGATATTTGGCCATGGATGTCGCCGCCGCCGCTAGTTGGTCCTTGTTGTCAAACCAAGACTGTATCTCCAACATCCTAGCTAGCTTCACAGGGTCGTCGTCTGCGATCGTCACGTATCGGTTGTACTCCTCCATCGATCTACTTCTCCACAGCACCTTCACTCGCCGGCGGTGGTTTTTGAATGGAAGAGGAGAGGAGCAGCGCTGGTTTTGGATTAGAACGGGAGAGGAGCGACGCTGGTTTTGGACTGGAACATGAGAGGAGGGGCGGTGGTTTTGAAATGGAAGAGGAGAGGAGTGGTGCTGGATTTAGATTGGAACAGGAGAGGAGCGGCGGTGGTTTAAGAGGAGAAGAGCGGAAGAGCGGCGCTGGTCTTGGAAGTATTTTTTTGTTGTTTTGCGTATTTTGGGTCAAAGTTTGACCACGTACTGTATGTGACAAGCAAAATGTGAATGCATGTCACCAAAAATTGTATCGTTTGGTTCGTATCTGAATGTACTTTCAAATTATATTATTTTTGCAACGTATAACATATATTTTATGTGCGAAAATCATGGTCAATTATGACCCAGAATAAAAGGGAGACTAGTTAATGTGGGGTTGCTTTCTTAGTTGAAGGGTAAATTGATTTTGATTTTGATCCAGTCACAGCGCGTCGGCCCTCTCACCCAATCCTAAATCGCTGCCGCACACTCCTCTCCTCTCCATCATCTCCATTCCAAAACCACCGTCTCGCCTCTCCCTCTTCTGATCTTCTCCATTGCAAAACCACCCCCTCTCCTCTCCATCATCTCCATTCCAAAACCACCTCCTCTCCTCTCCATCATCTCCATTCCAAAACCACCGTCTCGCCTCTCCCTCTTTTGATCTTCTCTCCATTGAAAAACCACCTCCTCTCCTCTCCATCATCTCCATTCCAAAACCACCTCCTCTCCTCTCCATCTTCTCTATTGCAAGACCACCGTCTCTCCTCCCATATTCCAAAGCTAGCACCGGACCACTCAGAACGACATCTATGGAGAGGATGCAGTAGCGAATCAGGCAGATCGCCGGCAGCGACCAGGCAAAGTTAGCCAGGTTGAAGGAGATCCTTAGTTGGTTTGACAATGAGTGGGAGATTTCAAGGACGGTGCGGGCCATGTGGCAATGTATGCGAAAGAGCGAGACGGCAGCGATGAGGGCGGCGATGTACATGTACTCCTCGGCGGCAATCACGCTGCAGTCGTCCGAGTTCATCGAGTATCTCCTATGGCCGATGGAGCAGACAGATTCGCCCGAGGCGACAGTCAGGCGGAGGTGGTGGGCGTACAAGTCGAAGGTCGAGCACCCAGAGGATAACGAATCGATCGAGTATGGTGTGCCGTTCGTGAGGGTGCAGAGCCAGCCGGAGCCATAGGAGTATTCGTTCTCCCACCGCAAGAGGAGGCCGGATGGCGCGACATCGCTTCCCCGCCGTTCTCCATGGTTACCTCAACGCTCGCCTTGTTTCAACGGCGGTGGTAGGGTTTAAGGTAAGCTTCACACTAACCTAATCTTCCACCCGCTCATGCTTACAATCAGTGTGACAGCTAATGAAAATCATGCTTACAATCAGTCTCCGAGTAGTACGCCAATCACCCTAAAATAGCTCTGGACCTTTGGGTCAAAGTTGTGACACAGTGTACAAATAAAGAAAAATAGATTGGTGCTTCTTTCAGAAAAGAGTACTCCCTAGAAAACTGCCAATATAAGCTACTAGTATTTGGTTAGAGGATTTGCTGCCGACAAAGATCCGTCCACAGAGAGCGCCACACATCCCACTGGTGGTGGTGGATACCAATGCGTGGATGCAGCATGGTTGGTGCCGGTAATTTTTACTTGGCACACCTCGCACTCTGCATATGCCGGTTCCATACGTACATTTGTGCAGTTCCACCAAAATGCAGCTGAATAACCCTGTTTGCACAGATAATGAAAAAGCGTGATTACATTATAGTGGCACTAGTTGATGAAACACACAAAATAAATAGAAGAAAATATTGCGATAGTATCATAGTATGCCATGCTGCGAGGGCGAGATGGGCCCTGCGACGCCTCATACGGTACGCCTCATACTGGACATCGTCCCAAGTCTCACAGATACACCTTCTGCCAGTGATGAACATCAGTGTACAGCGGTAGTACAAGGAGGCGCCTTGAGACATTCAAATCTCTATTTTTGTACATATCAACTAAAATTAAGCACCCCAGTTTGCAGAAACGCTTAAACATTAACAATGGGACTAGTTGATGAAACATACTTTAACAAAGAGAAGCACTTTCTTTATCTACATTGGAAATGAAATGATAGAGATGACACTCGCTCTATTTTAACTGTATTATTACTTCATTTTATCAGTGACACTAGGGTCGAGCAGGTGGCAAACGAGGTGTACCGTGCGTCGCAAGGATGGAGGCCGGGGGTGCTTAGACTGGGATGCTGAAGCTGGCTCTTTCAGTCACCAACATGGATGATTCAATTCATGGGACCTTTTGGTGCAGTTCACCTAAAATGAAGCAATGTCCCGTGAGCTAGCAGCTTCTTCTTCAAATTTTTAAGAAAAGGGCTCCAGCCCCGGTTCCATTTCCATCAGAAAACGAAACCCACAGAGCTTCTTCTTCATTAGTTGCAATAAAATTGAGCAACATCAAGGTTGGTTGTGAAGCTCCTGGAATGCTCAACTATAATTTGGATATCATTTGTGCAGTTCAACTAAGATCGAGCGTGAAATGTATATCTCTGTTTGCACAAAAAAGGTGGAAAGGAGGGTGACTAACAAGTGATGAAACATGCATCAAATGAAAAGAAGCATGTTCCTTATCTGAATGGCAATCCTACAAGGACAGTAGCAATTTCTAAAGCAGTGGCATTGCTAGATATTAGTGTGGGCATTAGGATTAACTATGACAACCGTTAAATACGACATTACTTTGGGCACGGGAGAGTAGGCGGACCAGGACAGTTGCATTTCTAACGAAAAGAACCAACTTATCTTAATGGGAAATTTTAGCAGGACATGTAAAGAAGTGCCATTGATTCATATTACTGGAGGCATTACATTGAAAACAACATTGGTTTAACGTGTCCTTACTTTTAACAGTGCGACTGCTACATTTTACCAGTGGCATTACATAAGAGTGGCTCGGGGCAACAAACATCAGAACAGGATATCTGGGTTGGTCCCATTTTTGTTCGGTATAGCCACCTTATACTGTGTGAGGCTAGCAAATCTAGTGCTGGACTTACTCTGTTGACTTGTCCCCTAGTCCCCACTTTCTTTCCTTTTTCAACCAATAGATCGGGTTTATATTGAGTTTGTACTGCGTTTCCCTTTATTTCCCTATTAGACCTAGAGACCAGTTGGATAGCCAGTCTCTGCTACTTTTCGCCCCCATTATTTCCTCTTTCGACCAAGTCCTAGATTCAGGTAACAAATCCTCCCCCACCCCCACCCCCTTTCTTCCTTGTTTGAACCAAGTAGTACTAGATTCGAGTGCATGAACTAGTTTTACCTCTTAAACATAAAAAAAATTAGGTGGTTTTCGAGCAGCCGATCGATCCTATCTACGAGGGGCCTGAGAAATAGTAAAAGTTACAAATGTAGCGACGTCAGGAGCTTGGGAAGTAGAGCAAAGCCGATTTTGAAGGAAGTTATACCTGATGGTCGCCGGGATGTCGCTAGGTGGGCGGCGGGAGGCCGGATCTGCCCACACTACGGCAGCGAGGAAGAAGGGGTCGGAGGCCCTCCCTCGCCAGCGGTGCTTGGGAGAGAACGGCAAGGCAGGCTGATCAGGACGCGCCCAGCAGTGGGTAAGAGCCGTTGCCGAGGATGACCGCGTGAACGTTGCACCTTCTCACCTTCCCCGACAAAGAGGATCTGGCTGGATCTGTGACCAGCGGTGAGCAGAGAGAGAGAGTGTGTGGCCACCGCTGTCGTGTTTAGATCTGGAGAGGCCGAGACAGTGTGAAGAGAGCAACACTAGCAAGCAAGCGCGGAGGCTCCTGCCTATATAGTGGAGTAGTATTTAGTTTTCTTTTGTCTACCGGAGCCGGCTTGACCTCGTCAATGACTGTCGAGAAGTCTTCATGCACGTGGCCCGAAGGCGCAGTTGTCGTTATTTTGATCTGAAGTGCCGGATTATAACATATAACACGAAAAAATGCCACATGACAAGAAATCATAACCTCACTGCCCAAAGGAGATAACATGAATCCCGACGGACAAACTAGACGAGGAACAAAGCTCAAATTAAAGATAAACTCGTAGAAAAGGGGTCCGTCGATAGATGTCCTAATTAACATAGTCGGCTTGACCTAGATGCCAGCCGAGTAGTCACTGTTCGTGCATGTGCCCCCAATGACTAGCCCAACTTAGTTGTCGCTGTTTAACCCTCGCAGTGATCCGAAGCACATGACACCTAATTTTGCGAGATGACAAGAAACCTTTTTTTAGATTTCTCACCACAACTACAACCATGTACAACACAGCCCGCACGATATGTAGACGATAGCCAATCCAGGCATGTCTGCTGGAGTCTGGTCACATGCATGGATGAACTGATCTTCCGTGTCTTGCAGGGATCGTCCAGGCACCAACGTAGTACAACACTTCTCTAGTACTATCGCTCGTCTCCCTCTTCTATTAAGTCACCCGACTTGCGGGGCCGGGGATTGTGCCTATGGTCGGTTCTCAATTGCCGTCCCACATGTGTGTGCAAACACAATATGACGCATGTTCCATTCGGAGAGCAGCGTGCCAGACCGACCGACCGTCTGGGGTGCTACGCGAACACGACGGGCATGCTGTATACTCTGTACATGTGTACCGCCATTTTCTAGACGCTTTGCTCCATGGCGCGGGCGCAATCCATGGATACAAAATTAGTATTTGTATACTATTTAAAAGTCGAGGGCGGGGCTTTTCCTGCCTGGTAGGCGGCGGGACAGTTCCGCCTAGTCGGTTCGACAGAGACGTGAGAAGACGAGGGAGTAGGCTGCTGCAAACGTAGGGCTGTGTGATTTGACAGCGAGTTACTGCTGGACAGGTGGGGCCCCATGATTTGACTTGCCATTATCATTTTAACCGCGGCTCTACGACCGGCGTGAGTCTCCTGATTCCTGACCACCTCCATACAGGTGCCTCTCCCAATGCTCCACCATGTAGTAGAGGCTGGCTCTTGCATGAGAGCCCACTTCTCCACTTTTTCCTTGCCTCTCTTTCCTCCACATATGCAAAAATGCCATGTAAAGCGCACTATTGTACTTACTTGCTCCTACAGGTGCTTAAGCTTGCCACATAGGCATAAAGTCTGATGTGGCAAGTTAATCAAGAAGAGAGAGACTAGTTTGGTGACCCAAGGAAGAAACGGTGCTAAGCGCGTGTACCTAGGTGAAAAGACAATTTTGAGTCTATAGCTAATTAAATGAAGCAAACTTAGCAACACCATTTCATTGGAAGAGGTCACTCCTTGGCAAATGCAATAAATACTAGTACTCCCTGTGTCCCATTATATAAGAACGTTTTTGGCACTACACTAGCTAGTGTCAAAAACGTTCTTATATTATGGGACGGAGGGAGTACGAAGAAAGAGATAGAGAGGAGTAAAAAAATACACTTATAGCCAACCTTATAGCCAACCTTGTTGTAGTATGAGTGACTAAGTGATGACTATGTATGACATGCCAACATCAGATAGCCTAACGCACCGTGTTAAATCTCCAAGGGCGCGACCGCGCGAGCGACGCGACGGTCGTGGTAGGCGCGACCATGATACGGGCTGCTGGCAGCCCTTGGATCTGAGATCAAATGGTCGCATGCTAAGTTGCTGAAAATTTGCAGAATAACCCTCCAGGATAGGATATTCACCCATAGGTCTAGAATCACGCCATGCAACCGTTCGATCTCAGATCCAAGGGCTCTCGGAAGCCCGTATCATGGGAGAATGGAAAGCCACTACCCTGCCGTTCGCACGCTGGCAGTTCGCTCCTACTCGTCCCTGCACGTCCTTTAATACTACGGCGGTTCGCTCCTAGTCGTCCCGTCCATTCACATTAGTACATTGGCAGTTCCACTAATCCTAACCCTCCTCCCAAATCCATGGCGTCCCAAATCTCCCCGATCAGCGGTGAGTACAAGGTTAGAACCATCACCGGCGATGAGTTTGACGTCATCTACACCCGTTCTTCTGCGACGGTGAAAGGATGCCTTTCTCGCTTCAGACGCATGTTCGAAGACTCAGATGATGAGTGGGTCGCTGGGCTAGATGTTGAGTACACCACAGTCGTGGGACGAGAGAAGGATCTAAAGGACGAAGAGAGGAAGAAGCCCGCCGTGATCCAGGTTTGCGTGCATGACTTATGCTTGGTCTACCACATATGCCATGCCGACATTGAGTGCCAGGATTTTAAGGACTTCCTCGAGAGCAACCTAGTCAAATTCGTTACTGTAGACTTTGGTAACGACAAAGAAGTCCTGCGTCGGATAGGCCTCATTGTAGGCAACACCTTCGACCTCCAAAAGAATCGGCTGGTGTCCTCTCGTCAGCCTTCAATGCTGACCCTGGCAGGAGCCATGGTTCATCCTTCGTACGGTAAACTGGAGAAACCTCCATACACGTTTCATCGTCATGCATGGCAGCGGAATGTACTAGATATAGACCACATCCAGTACGCTGCAATGGATGGCTACCTTTGTTTCAATATCTACAAGGGTTGGATGAAGAGCAACAACCAAGTTGGCGGTTCAAGCAAAGAAGTATCGGCCAAGAGGAAGAGGGACAAGGACGAAGTCGAGGACGTGGACGAGGACTCCGAGTAAGGTGGCAGTGTCGTTGCTCATGGTGGTTCTAATGCAGTGTCTACCGAATAGTTTCAAAGTTTAATTTCAGGTGGGCTTAATTTAATTTGAGGGGTGTGTTGTGCTGAGCCCCCAGCAGAACTATGTTATGTTTCTTCTTGTTACTTTAACTCTTCAGTAAGTACATACTAGTATTTCTTACATTTCATCTTTTAGTTGGTATAGTACTACCACTCGTTTCTTCACATTATATACGTACAATATATATGGCCAACATCTTATAGCCAGCAGTTTAGTTGTCAAAGAATTTCAGGGTG
Organism: Triticum aestivum; assembly: GCF_018294505.1. Classification (NCBI taxonomy): domain Eukaryota; kingdom Viridiplantae; phylum Streptophyta; class Magnoliopsida; order Poales; family Poaceae; genus Triticum; species Triticum aestivum. The sequence continues at coordinate 477,340,401 of NC_057798.1, read as the reverse complement.
CTTAGTTTTGTCAAAGAATTCCAGGGTGCTTAGTTTTATTTGAGGGGTGAGTTGTGCTGGACACCATTATTGTGAATAGCCTTTTAATAGTACTATATGCATAATTTGGTGTCGAGCGCTCTCTATATGTACCACCTTTTTTTATTTCAAGTTTTGCTCCATGGCACAATCCATCGATACTACTGTTGTACAAAAGTATACATTTTTTAAAAGGCTAGAGGGCGGGGTAGTCTAGCTTGGTCGGTTTCACGAGAGGCGAGGGCCTTTGTGATTTGACGGCTCATTACTACTGGAAGGCGGGGCCTTGTGATTTGACTGCTCGTATAAATGCGTCAACGACCTGATCGAGGAGGAGCAAAGAACCGTGCGATATACTCAAGTTTTCCACTGGAGTAGTACTACACCGGAGGAGCACGAAACACGACAGCCCAGTGCCATATGGCGATAAAAAATGATCTAATTTGCTAGTCATCTCATTGTTAGCATTGTTCTATTCATTCCCTCAAAAAAAAACCATTGTTCTATTCATGTCTCGCAGAGAACGTGACACGTGCGGCGAAACACCCGAAGCAAAAGATGAAACACAACAGCAAAAGAAGAAGGAATATTATCACCCCAAATGATCTAATTTGCCGCGGAGTCGTAACTGCTTCTTCATCGCCTCCATGACCTCCATCTCCTTGCGCGTCTCCTCCGCCATCTTCTTCATTCTGTCCATGACGCGGGATTTCTCGACGCGAGCCTTCATCATCTGTTCCACGGCCACATTACGTACCTTGACAGCAGCCGGGTGCTCGATGCGGAGCTTCGCCAACTCCTCCTTCCGTTCCATGACGAGGGCCTGCAGCATCTTCATCGAGGAACTACTATTCTCATGCAGCTTCTTCCAGCCGGCGTTCTTCTCCTTCAACAGGTCGATCTCGTGGCAGAGCTTCGCCTTGTCCTCCTGAAGTCGCAGGATTTCGCCGGTCGCCTTCTTCTCCAAGGCAATGCTCTTCTTCAGCAGCATCACCAAGCCGGCGGTCAACTCCCCCTACTGATTGAGCTCAGCGGGCATGTCATCGAGGCTCTCCTTCAGCAACTCTGTCAAGCCTTGGATGCGCTCCTTCTTCTTATTGAGGTGCTTCTTGAGCTGATCGTGCATGCTATCGTGGGATAACGACTCCAGCTCCGCCGGCTCGTCATGTTTGCCTCCGCGGCTAGGGCGCTCCTGGGAGCCATCGCCTGCCCGTGAGAGATCTTTCGAGGTCTCTGCGTGGCAGCGAGCCCTCTTTTTTTTCTGCAGCCTTGGTTGCCGCTCCCTTGTTACGAGTAGTTCTCGACCTAGAGCTTTGCTCACCGGCCATGGCAACAACGGACGAAGAAGAAGCACTTATGAGGAGGAAAGGTAGAGTAATTTTCGGTTAGGTAGTTCCCCTTTTTATAACCTAAGTACTAGCACTAGTAGTACTAATACCTGCATAGTGGGAACACGTTCAGGATTGGTACGTACTAGTAGGTGTGAGCAGGCTTTCGAATGTGATGGGAACAAGGTAAAGATTAATTGGTGGTTTTGGTTTCGAGGCCCGAAATGGCTCCCGATGAGTTTAGCGGAACATAAATTTCAAGTACTACATTGCTCAAATGCGTAAATATTATGTTACTGTCAAAAATTGGCACAAAATACGAAGGAGACCAATGGAAGTACTACTAGCAACCCACGATTTAACTACTCGCATGCGCGCAGTGGAGTAATAATGTCTTTCTTCCGCCCTCATGTCCACTCAATTTGCATGCGCTATATTAATTGACCATCAATGAAGTGAACGACTTTACATGCGTCAAATTATCACATGGGGTGGATCTTGGTACAAAATTGCGTCCGCCCGTGTACCCGCGTGTGCGTGCGAGGGAATGAGTGCGTGCGTGGCATGCGTGCACATCTTCGCTTCGTGCATGTACCGCCAGTATGGCTCAGGGAGGACGAGTACATTCTTCTGGAACCAGCAACACGTCACTGTGATCAATCCACGCAAGGAGGTCGCGACAACGCCTCCACATGTGCCACGTGGCTTCATGAACTGTAAGAGAGACACTGTGTAGCGTGCCATTGGTATTCTAATTTACGTGTTTTGCACATACTCGAAGTACTAGTAAGGTACACGTGCATTGCACACATCAGATTTTGCGACCAAATTATGAATAAATACCACACTATAGCATGTAAGCTCTGAGTCATATATGCGTGATGTAGCCCTTCGTTTAATTCTTATAGTTCATCTCATTCAAAATCAATTAGTTTTTATAAAAAAGCTAAGAACGTGTGAATAGGAAAAAACATGGGATTATAGTGGAATGTCGTCTTGAATCCTACAGGATTGTATGAGTGTTTGATTGTGCATAGAAAAAACGCAAAATTCTTTCAAAGAGGTTTGAGTGGATGGGATGCTTCCTATGAAATCTAGTGCAAATGAATCATATGGAAAAATTCCTATGGTTTACAATCCTACGAATCAAACAACCAAGATAGGAAAAATTCCTAATGATTAGAATCCTCCAAAATTCCTTTGAGAATTCCTTTGAATCAAAGAAGCCCTTAATCTATTTTATGATTCATGGAATTGTGCATTGTAAAGCATAAAGTAAAAACAAATAATGGCAATTCAACTAGGAAAAAAAGTTTGGGGCAGTTATGATACGGAAGATTCTAGAACAAAAGAGAACCACTGTTGTTTTGAGGTTCTGTGCATTATTGCTAAGTTCAACCCTGGAGTCTGCTAGATTGTACATGTGGCAAAATCCGGTGGGGGCTAGAAGATGGTGCGAGGGGCCGAGTGAGGGAGACTATGAAGGAATGCACAACAAGAATTAAGAGAGGCGAAGATGCCGTTATGGCGGGCAGAAAATTGAGCAGGAGATGCTATCTTCGGGGGTCATTCAGAATTAACTTTTAAGCATTGTCTAATGCCCTTACATATTAGTGTGTTAGGGGGGGGGGCCCCTGCCCTTCTTCGCCATTGTGCACGCGTCTGAGAGATGAAGCGAAGGCATGGATGATGAGAGGGGGACGTTGGATATATAATTAATGTGGGTGTATTAGCTTTTTATGTTAATCCTATATAGAGAGGTATAGATTGATCGATGTGGACGTGGGAAAGAGGGTGAGACCTCACTGGATATATCGATTGATCGGTTTGTGTGGAAAACTATGAAAGACCTAGCTATATACACACATACATAGAGGAACATCGATCGTTGCGCATGCACGCATGAGAGATAAAGAATGCCCGGTATGATGGAGAGGGGGATGTGTGTGGGTGTGTGCCTTCATGGGAGACCGACCTGAAGAAAAAGATTGCATGCGTGCGATAGATAATGTCGACTGGTAGTGTGTGTGCATGCATGCACGAGAGAAAGTTAGTGGTACAATTATAAAGAGAAGACTACTGTGTGGGTGTAAAAGAATAGGTGGTCATAATCAATGTAAAGTTGAATTCAAATATTTGAATAAGAGATCCTGATGTTTGAAACCCATGCATGCATGAATATAACGGAGATCTGCGCAGTGTGGTTTGGAAACGAGCATGTTGTAATGTATACACATTGAACAAGGTCAGACTGATTTGAATTTGAGATACCGATGGCAGACATCATTTGCCCACGTCGCATCCGTGCATGGACACACTATTCTAATTGGAGATGATGGGCGGCTTTCGCATCACATATCTATATCTATACCCCTATATATATTATATTATATTTTTTTTTATATTGTGTGCGGGTAACTTTAACTTTGAAAGATGGTCGTTGGATGAGGCGAATCCGATGGTCCAAAGATGGCAAATTTGAGCATTATTTGCCATTGGATATCATCTAGAGTCCACCAGATTTCGCCACATGTATAATCTAGAAGACTCCATGGTTGAACTTAAGCATAATGCACAAACATCAAAACACAAGCACTTCTTATTTGTTCTAGAATCTTCCGTATCAGAATTTCCCAAATGTTTTTCTACATGATTTGCCATTATTTGTTTTTACTTTATGTCTTACAACGCACAATTCCATGAATCTTAAAATAGATTAGCTTTCTTATAAAAACTAGATGATTTTGAATGAAATGAACTATAAGAATTAAACGAACATCTAAATCATGCATATATGACTCAAAGCTTGCATGCTATAATGTGGTATTTATTCATAATTTGGTTGCAGAATCTCATGCGTGCAATGCACGTGTACCTTACTCTAGTCTAAATGGTGTTTGTGTGTGTTGTGCGTGTTGAGGTGCAAATTATCTTTTTTTGGGTACACGTTAAGCTTGTTCTTCCGAAATTTCAAGCCGCGCCTTGTTATGCCGAAAATTGAAGCTAGCGTCTCTGTCTATCGTGCTACGAAACTCCCGCCTCTTCAACCTGCGCCTTGTTAGCCCGAAATATTTAAGATATATCTTTGTCTCATTGTGCTCCGACAATTCCCTCCATCTCAACCCGCGCCTTGCTATTCCAAAATTACAACGCGCGCGAAAACTCCCACCTCCTGTGAAATCCCGACACGCGAAATGCCCGTGGTACCCCTGAACCGAAATAACCGCCTCAAATCGGTGGGGGTACTTTCGTAACTCACCCCACAGTTCGGACAAACGCATCTCTAAGCCATGGTTCCCCACTGCCATCCCATCTGCCCACCCATTCATACACCGAGGCCGCGAAAACCCGTGACGAAACCCCACACCCTGCTACATCCGCCACCCAGCCGAAGCCTCTTCCCCGATGATGTCGTCCACAACAACACCTCGACGTCCCTCATCCACCATACCGGATGAGGATCCGTCGTCGATCTCATCATCCCGCCGGTTCAGCCACCCCGTCCTCCACCTCCAAGGAGCTGCCCCGATGTCCCCCTCGTATTTCGTGCGACCTCCATCCCCACACCGCCGTCTTCACCTGCACCACCGGAAGAGCATCATCATCACCGTTTCCTCGGATGAAGCTACAACCTAATCGGCGCCACCAAAGAGGTTGTACACCAATTGCCGCATTTTCTTCTTGATTCGATCTCACGGTGGTGCCGGCGCTCGGTCCCGAGCCGACACGGCGCGGCTCCATCCATGGCGGCGTCGCCGGCCACTTCCTCCACGGCGTCACTCCCTCGATGGCGACGTCCACATCAGTAGGAGCTGTTGCTGCTTTAGCTCTCGCTCGCGCTGCTGCTCTGCTCTTGCTCTCGGTCCCCTAACTGGTCTGCTCTTGCTATTGCTCTTGCTCGCGCTGCTGCTCTCGCTCTTGCTCTATCTTGCGATGCTGCTCCAATTTGGCTGCACTTCAGTCGACTGAATCGACTTTTGGGTCAGTTGATTTTCAAGGGGTGGGCTCACCGGGGTGAAGGAAGAACCAGCTGCAGCGGGGAGGGGGGCTCGCCGGGGAGGTACCCCACTATCTATCTTAGGATTCAGGATGGGGGCGGTGGTCGCCGGCGGTGGCGGGGCGTTGGCAGGGCGGTGGCGTGGGGATCGCTAGAGAAAAAGCTCGGCATGGGGGGGGGGCTAGAGGGATGGCCGGGGCAGCGGCGGACCGGCGGTGGGGAGTGTTTTCGAGGCAGGCGAGGCGGCGCACCGCCAGCCGCGGGCGGCGGGGGGCTGCTATTTGGCCGGTGGTGGCTGGCGGCTCAGGGGGGTGGAGGTTGAAGATGAACCGCAGGCCCTTGATTTCGTATCCAACGGCTGCAAAATCGACTGACCAGAGATGAAAAAGTCAGTCGACCGACGTGTAGCCTCACCTTGCTAGTGCGTTCAGTTTCGACAGCAAAATTCAGTTTTGACAGCAAAATTCAGTTTCGACAGTTAGGTTCAGTTTCGACAGTTAAGTTCAGTTTCGACAGTTAAGTTCATTTTCGACAGTTAAGTTCAGAGATGAGCGGTTGATGTATTTTACATCTAGCACTTTGTGGTTATGTATTTTACGTCATGTATTGGAGATGCTATTAGAATTCCACTTAGGTTAACGTTGTTCATTGTCTCGCTTGTCCTACTTCAGCCTCGGCGTCGTACAACTCACCAGAGTTGCTCCAACGATGAAACCCTCCATCACAGCGGAGAAGTACCTCGGGCTCCATCTCCAGATGCCTAAGATCTTCTTCCCCTCCTCCGACAGCAAAGTCAGCCGGAGCATCCTCACCGGCCAACCCAATCATGCTAAGATCGACATGGCTTCGCCAAAGAGGTTGTACACTTGTTGCATCTCTTTTTTACTCTACATGTTATATATATTGTCCACTGAGCACTCGTAGTAACGGGAAATACAATTATTTTATCCTACTATATGACAAGCAGTGAGGTGCCAGGCAACTTAGCTATCCGTGATGGACTCTCTTGAACGCCATCATTATTTATCTCTGCGCGTTTGAGCTGTGCATTTGTCGATGGGCCTGGGAGTTGAGCTAGTATGGCAGTGGCCTGGGTCCAAAGGAATAGAAGTAGCACAAAAACATTTTTTTAGTGTAGGATTTTCCTTGCTCAAGCCTGCCTACTAGAATCGCCAGTGCTTGAAAGGAAAAGTGAATGAAAAACATAGGAATTGGAAAGTTTCCTATGGTACTACTTTTCATGAATTTGGTGCAAAGGAATGGAGCAAAGGAAAACTGTAGGATTTGTTCCTTTAGTGTCTCCTTGAAAGAAAAACCGTAGGGATTCTAATTTCCACTTCTCCTCCTTTTCATATTCCTATTCATCAAGCACAAGACTAAGAGATAGTAGCATAATAGCATTATAACCGTACATTTTCTTGTGGTTTGACTTAATCTCACCATGCTTTTTTTCATCATGTGATCTTCCAATTGTTGTGAATCAAACACCCAGATTGGCAGAAATCCTGTGTTTTTAAATTCTCTATTTTGCACGTGCATTCCTATCCTATTCCTGTCTATTTCCTATCCCTGCATTGTTAGAATCCTCAAATTCAAACAAGCCCTTACTCAATTACTTCTGTTACAGATATGTGTCAAAGAAAACCTTGTGTGGTTTGTCCTGCTCCTGCGGTGCTGTGTTCCACCCCAGCTCAGCTGCTCCAACGACGGAAGGGTTCACCACAGCAGGGATCCGCTCTCCTAACTGTCTTTCACCGCCTCAGATCTTCTTCCCCGCCGCCGGCAGCCACGACAACTGCATTACCATCATCAACTGAGCAGATGACCTTGAGGACTACACGGGTACGCAAGAGAGGTCGCACTCTTCCATGTCTGCTTACGTTTTGCGTTGCTTAATATGATGACATGCTACATTATCGTCGTGTTCACCTATTAGACTCCGAGTCAGGTCCAAACTAATGCTGAAACTTGAGTATTTAAATGGTTGTGGGGTACATATTGGGGCAGCAATCAGTACTATCTGTCTACTATCTGGTTAATCTCCGGTGTCTACTATGAGTTTCATGTTGGGTGCAAACAAGCATTAAAGGAGCCATTATCTGTATTTTTTAACTAAAGCTATTATTTGCCTGCTATCATTGGTTTTGGGTCTATCCACAGTTTGCTACCATCACTCTGGATTTGTGCATGCACTCCTTACATAATCTCACTATGTTTTATTCCTATGCATGCCAGTTATTGTACACAATGGAACTGATCATGTAGAGCAAAAGAGACGAGCCTTGCGTGGCAATAAAATTTCATGCAGACGTCGTTCCATGGTGGGCGCAAAGGCAACCCCCCTCCACCCATTTCGGATCGTAATCAACAGGAAGATAACTGTTCTAAGGGGGATTCAGAAGGAGAAGACCACTCCTATTTACCCCATGAGGTCTTCGCTCTAACTTGGCATGATGATGTTGGTAATATCATGCATATGGTGCCTTGCATTGCTTACTGTATACATTAAAGATGTCATCTGCTTAGTTTAGACATGCTTTGTGTTAATGCCATCTGTTTAGTTTCTTTATCGTATATGTGAATCATGCAATGCCATCTTGTCTAGCTAGGCATCATATATGTGAATTTTGCAATGCCACCCTGGTTAGCCAGTCATCTTATATGTGAATTATATCATGCCATCATTTTTTTATTATGTGTTAAATTTGTCAACAATTTTAGTACATTCAATTACTCTTCCTGTGCATCAGCCATTCGGCACGGTCATGGAAAAATCTAGAGTGGAAACAAGGTCTTCAGAGTAGACAATGCTATCTGACGAAGCGCATGTCTTGCTGGTTACCGATAGCTCCTCAGAGGAGGATTCAGAGACAGATGACCAGCCATATTTCCCCCCTGAGGTGCATGCCCTAACTTGGCAGGGTTATGTTACTCATATCATGCATATGGTATCTTGCATTGCTATGTCATTTGCTTAGTTTAGACATGCTTTGTGTGAATGCCACCTGTTTAGTGTCTAATTACCATATATGTGAATTATGCAATGCCATCTTGTTGCAAGACATTATATATGTGAATGATGCAATGTTATCTTGTTGCAAGGCATTATGTATGTGAATTATGCAATGCCATGCTGTTTAGGCAAGCATCATATATGTGAATTATATCATGCCGTCCTTTTTTTGTATTTCTCATTGCTTTTGTCGACAATGTTTGTATATTCAACTGCTCTTCCTGTGCATCAGCCATTTGAATCGGTGATGGAGAAATCTGGAGTGAAAACAAGGTCTTCAGAGCAGACAATGCTACCTGCTGAAGCAGATATCTTGCTGGTTACAGATAGCTCTTCAGAGGAGGATTCAGAGGCAGATGACCAGTCCTATTATCACCCTAAGGTGTATGCTCAAACTTGGCAGGGTTATATTACTCATATAATGCATATGTTGTATTGCAATGCTTAGTTTTTACATCATATACACAATATTGAATGCCATCTCCTTAGTTGACACATCATATATGCAATTGCCCTCTGCTCACTTCTTAGTATATAAATCACATATTTGAATTATGTCATGCCATGATATTTACATAGAGCATGTATCTGAATTATGGCATGCCAACCCATTTTCTAAATACATAATATAGTTATATCATCTCATCCTGTTTACATAGTGATCATATTTTAAATTATGTCATTCTATCCGTGAATTATATCATGCCATCATGTTTCCATCGACGACATGTTTGTGATTTATGGCATGCCAACCACTTTAATAGACACATCGTATAGTTATATCATGTCATCCTTTTTACATAGTCATCATATTTTGAAGTATGTCATTCTATCCTGTTTAGTTAGCCATCATACATGTGAAATTGTGTCATGCTATCCTGTTTAATTAGCCATCATATATGTGAAATTATGTCCTGCTATTCTGTTTGCTTAGACAACATAAATGTGAATTATCTCATGCCCTGTTTTCTTCCCTACTATCCATTGCACCTGTCTATCTTACAATGTCTGTACATTCAATTACTTTTCTTGTTTATCAGCCATTTCAATTGGAGGGAGTGATGGCAGTATCTGCGGGAGTAAAAACACAGTCTTCGGAAAAGATCGTGCTACCTGTTGATGCAGATAGAACCACGGCTGTACTTGCCCAAGAATCAGCCCCACCACACATAACACACACTCATGCAGATTGTACCCCTACCCAGTTGGACAGAGAACCAGCTACACCCCTTCTAACCCCAACCCCAGCAGATAGACACCCAGTTCCCGTTGACACATTACCGTCTTCACCACAAAGCACCCAAACACGAGCAGTTAGTAAGGCAACTGCAGTGCTCAAATCACGAGGACCACCACTCCGAACTCGAAGTCAACGCTTAAAGCAGAAGAAGAATTGTTCTCAGGTTAGGTTCCGTAGCTATGGTTCATACTACTTTGCTCTTGCATCACTGTATTTACTGATACCAACCAACTTCAAATTTGAAGGATGCAATTGAAACTCCAATGGCGCAACATGTATCTTTTAAACCTGTTTCTTCAACGTGTCTGGCTGTTTGCTGTTGTAACTTGATCTATGTTGATTTCAGTTTCAATTGAATAAACAATTATGTTCTTATGCCATGCACATTACAAGTGTTGTTATTGCTGTGTAGTTTCCCACATTTATATTCTGTCTATGCTGCTTTGTCTTAAATAGATATGATTCGAACTGTATCTATCTTGATTTGGCAACATAAACTAGAATGATATAGACCATACAGTGACCATACTACATAGATATATGTTTGTTTCATGCTGTTATCCTGTCCACCTTACTACTGAACTAGTTTACCAAAATGAGTTTCATATACTACATTGTAAACCTGAGATGTGTTTGTTTGTTTCTCTTTTAGAACGCAGATAAAATATTGGAGAAGAGTACCCTGTTATGCAATGGTAAAGGAAGTAATGCAGATAAGGTTCAAGATAGTGAGACATCCCTGTTGGTCTCCAAGAAAGCTGATAAAAACTATATTGAGGACATTGAGACAACCCCAAAGTCCTGTCTTGATGTAGTGTTCGAGTTACTGGCTACCACTGCTGGCACCAGCTCTTCGAACTCGTTGCCTGAATCAGTTCGGCTTCTTGAGTCTCAACTTCAAGTTGAAAGACATCGATCAGATGTTATGCGACAGGAAGCCGAAGGACTGAGGAAGTCCCTGCAGAATTCAGATGCATACTTTCTGGTGCAACAGCAAGCGCTGGAGGACTTAAGCGCCAAACAAGAGAAAGTTCATAAGCTTGCTAAGCATCTTGCCAGCATTATGGGTACCCAGGATATTGTTTCTTGAGCTCTTCTGAAGTGGTTTGAGTTCTGGACTTGTTTTGCTGCGGCGTTTATATGCTGCTGTGTTCCCTATATTTGCACTGGTGGCGAACTTTGATGCCCAATGGATGTAATATGTGTAATAGCCGTGATAGCCTAGTGTAAGTTGCTTGCTTATTTATTTTCTTGTTGTCTTGTTTATTTGTTTGCTTGTAGTCAGTGCAGTTCTTTTTCTGCGGTTTGCTAGTGGCTGCAATAACCTATTTTTTAAAACTAGGCCACAATAACCATGGGCTAATATTTACTGTAGTGACACTGGACCTACGGGCCGTAGAAACAGTGGGCCTTCTATGGGCCATATAAATAGTGGGCCTTCTATGGGCCGCAGGAACAATGGGCCTTCTACGGGCCGCAGAAACAATGGGCCTTCTACGGGCAGTATGATCGATTGGCCAAACATGGGCCAATAACAGGCCGCATAATGGACGTAAACGGGCTAGAGTTGGAATCGTTCGTTCATGGGCCGGCCATAATGGGCCATCGTTAATAGGCCGTATTTCATGACGCTATGAAAACGACCCAATGTGTTAACGGACCACAAATGGGCCGACTGTAACCACGGGCTGAATTTGGCCCATAAGCAGAAAATGACAGTAACGGGCCATAAGTAAATGAATGCTGGAAATGAGCCCAAGAATAAATGGGCTCTGAGATGGCCAAAAGATAACATGGGCTGGAAATAGCCCAACGGAATAACGGGCCCTTAATGGGTGTAAAGTGATACACTGTTCATTACGGTCCAGTTTCACCACGGGCCATTAATGGGTGTAAAGTAATACACTGTTCATTACGGGCCAGTTTCACCACGGGCCGTTAATAGGCCAAGAGTTACATAGGGCCTCATATGGGATGAAAGACGTCATGGGCCATACATGGGCCAGAAGTGAAAACAGGCTGGAATCATATTGGGTGGCCGAGATGACACTATTGGGCCTAATTCGGATAGGGCGTAACGGGCCTTGGGTTAGCGGGCTGTAAATGGACTATATGCGAAGATGACGTTAACAGGCTTTACATGGGCCGGCCTGCCACCTTTTGACCAAGTCAAACGGGCTGGACTTTTCACAGGAATGGGCCTCTGTTGGGCTGTGCCACGTGTCGACGTATCATAGGCACCTTCTGTCCAATGAGTGGATGACATTTGTCCCAACGGTGAGCCGATACGTGTTTCCTCTAGCCAATGATGATTTTACACGTGGAAAATCCCCATTGGTCGGGGCTGTTAACGGGTTATCGGATCCAAAACCCGACCCGATAGCTTAACGGCGTTCCGTTACGGTGGATGCCACGTGTCTGTCACCCTTGACGAAAGCACTTCCGTGACGCGCAATTTATCGTCATGGAAGTGGACACTTCCGTGATGATAATTTTGGTAATGTCATGGAACACTTCTACGACAGCACAAGTATGACTATCTTGATTCTGTCATAAATTTGTCATGGATGTACATGCATGACAAAAAATGCGACCTACTGTGACAAACACGTATCATCACGGAAGTGTATTTTTTTTGTAGTGGTAACCCGCGTGGCCTCCTGGGCACTTACGAGTGGGGCCCGCCCCTGTTAAGAAAAAGAACAAAAGAAATATGTATAAATAAAAATAAAAATAATTTAATTAATTAATTATTTAATCCTGTTAATTAACCCTAATTAATTATGTTTAATTAACCTAATTGCATATTAGTCTAATTAAACATGTTTACTTAAAATCTGTCTATGACAGGCGGCCCCACTGCCCTATTTGACTAGTCAATGGTCAATGTTGACTGATGACGTCATGCTAATGTCATGGTGATGCAGTATTTACCTTTTAGTTGATAATAATATTAGAAACCAATTAAAACTTTGGAAAATCATAGAAAATTAACCGTAACTCGGATGAAAAAGTTTTATACATGAAAGTTGCTCAGAACGACGAGACGAATCCGAATACGCAGTCCTTTTGCCCGCCACACATCCTTATCATAGCAAACGTTGAACTTTTCCCCTCTAGTTCATCTGTTTGACAGACATCCGGAACCGGGAAAACTTTCCCGGATGTTTTCCCCCTTCGCCAGTATCGCCTAGATCTACGTTAGAAGACCTCTAGCACCGCTTTTTTCTTGTTATGCTTATGTTTGTGTGTATTTACTGTCCCCCCCTTCTCTCTGGTAGACCCCGAGACTGTTGCTGATGCCGCTGTGATCGACTACATCACCAACGAACCTTCTGCCCTTTCAGCAGAGCTTCCAGGCAAGCCCTCCCTTTGATCATCCCGATATCGCCCATTCCATTCTCTCATGCTTGCATTAGATTTTGCTACTGTTATTGATTGCTCCTATTCTGATGCATAGCATGCTTTTGTAACATGCTATTGTACCTTATCTGCTTATCCTAAACTACTTAGTATAGGTTGGTTAGTGATCCATCAGTGACCCCCACTTGTCCTTGTTTCCCCTGCTTCATCATTGATGCCTCGACCAACGTGATCGAATACCAGAGCCCGACATCTCACATCACATCACGCCCTTTTTGTTGCTCGACTCTGCAGAGTTAACATTGAGTGCCGAGGGTGGTACCTCATACATCACTCCTGATGAGATCTCTGTAGTGTAGCTATTCGGTCATGGTCACCAAGGGTGATTCCTCCTTAACCACTTCCGATACGACTCTGTCGTGCAACCCCTCAAGTGTGAACCTCGAGGGTGGTTCCTCTTACGTTCACCTTGATGATTACATCGAGTGGAATCCACCGAGGGTGATTCCTCGGGTTTTCCCCATGATGTTTGGACACACAGTTACCCGGACTTTACTTGAGACCATTGTTGAAGTCGGGTCGGCCCTGAGGGGTACCCGCGAGTTGATGTGAAAGTCAGGCGGGCCCGTAGAGCACCCACGAGTTTTCCACATGGCACGGCCGGGCAGTCTGGGCCCTTGCCGTAAGTCCACGAGACGGGGCGACGGGGTCACATTATCGTGAGTCTCTACTCGTCTCCGCGAGCCCCCAATGCACTAATGGTTTGGGTATTTGTTCTGAGTTGGCCTCTGGCCTTTACGCACTAACCACCACGCGAGAATAGTTATGGGCCTCGACGTCGTGGTATCGGCCGAAGCTTTGTCAGACATCCAGTTCAGCATTGCGGCACGGCCTGGTCGACGCCCCAGTGGAGGTGGCCTGGATCGCCCTGCGCGCAACGATCTAGAGTGCAACGGGCGATGGGCCCAGACCCCGGAGTGCTTAGGATGTAGACCGACGAGGACCTCTCTGCTGAGCCTAGGTAGGGCTGCGACATGTTGATCTTCCAAGGCCGGGCATTGACCCTAGAAAGGTGTGTCCGGCCAGAGTGATCGAGCGTGTTGGGTAACGTGGTGCACCCCTGCAGGGAAGATATATATTCGAATACCGTGTCCGCGGTAATGGACGTTCAGACTTATATCTTGATCTTATATAACTAGAAATGGATACTTGAGATATGTGATGGATATGTGGCTCCGAGATTGCTTTCCTGAAGGGAGTTGGGAAAGAATCTCTCGGCGTTGATGTTACAACATGCTTGTTTAATATTAAAATGCTATTCTTTACTCTTCTACATGCTGCAAGATGCTTGGAGCTGCTTGAAGATGCTAGTCTTCGATAGGCTAGGCCTTCCCCTCTATTCTGGCATTCTGCAGTTCAGTCCACAGATATAACCCTTCCATTTGATACCAATGCATACTTAGTAGAGATCCGATGCTTGCGAGTACTTTGGATGAGTACTCACGGTTGCTTTGCTACCCCTTTCCCCCCTTCTTTCTTCTTTCCGGTTGATGCAACCAGATGGTGGATCCCTGGCGCCAGATGCCACCGCCGACGTCTACTACTACCCGATGGTGCTTGCTACTACGTGGAGGCCGTCGACGACCAGGAGTAGTTAGGAGGTCCCAGGCAGGAGGCCTTGCCTCCTCGATTGTGTTGTTTTTGTGCTAGCCTTCTTAAGGCATCCTTGTTTAACTTATGTCTGTACTCAGATATTGTTGCTTCCGCTAACACTTGTGTATCGAGCTTGTATTCGAGCCCTCGAGGCCCCTGACTTGTAATATAAAGCTTGTATTATTTTATTTGTATCTAGAGTTGTGTTGTGATATCTTCCTGTGAGTCCCTGATCTTGATTGTACACATTTGTGTGTATGGTTAGTGTACGGTCGAATCGGGGGCGTCACATCTTTTGAGATAGGCAATATTACTCTAGTGCTTCACTTATATCTTTTTAGAGCACGGCAGTGGTTTTGTTTATAGAAATTGTTGAACTCTCATGCTTCACTTATATTATTTTGAGAGTCTTTTTAAGCAGCATGGTAATTTGCCTTAGTTATAAAATTAGTCCTAATATGATAGGCATCCAAGAGGGATATAATAAAAACTTTCATATAAAGTGCATCAAATACTATGCGAAGTTTGCTTCCTTATGATTGTTTTGAGATATAAAGATGGTGATATTAGAGTCATGCTAGTGAGTAATTGTGAATTGGAGAAATACTTGTGTTGAGGTTTGTGATTCCCGTAGGATGCACGTATGGTGAACCGTTATGTAACAAAGTTGGAGCATGAGGTATTTATTGATTGTCTTCCTTGTGAGTGGCAGTCGGGGACGAGAGATGGTCTTTTCCTACCAATCTACCCCCTAGGAGCATGCGCATAGTACTTTATTTCAATGACTAATAGATTTTTGCAATAAGTATGTGAGTTCTTTATGACTAATGTTGAGTCCATGGATTATATGCACTCTCACCCTTCTACCATCGCTAGCCTCTCTAGTACCGCATAACTTTCGTCGGTACCATACACCCACCATATACCTTCCTCAAAGCAGCCACCATACCTACCTATTATGGCATTTCCATAGCCATTCTGAGATATATTGCCATGCAACTTTACATCATTCCGTTTATTATGACACGCTTTCATTGCCATATTGATTTGTGTAAGTGCATCTAGTGCCCCTTAGTGATTTTGGTGTATTGAAGACTTATAGGTTAAGGGACTAATATGTTTTTGAGTGTACACAGGCTCTATAAGTCAATGAGGAGTTTGATATTTACAGTGAAAGTCGACCCCTAAAATGAATGTCTTCGGCTGAAGACTTTGGTTCTCCTGAAGACTTTGAAAGTGAAGAAATTGGTGTGACCATGAAGACTCGATATTCATACGAGGAATCTGAAGCGTGAAGACTTTTGTTTTCTTAGTTTCATTTTCTCTTTCTTGAGTCATAGGAAACACCGTACTGTTAAAGGGGGTCGAGGTAATACTAAGGAAACAATTTCCAAGTGATGCTCATCTCAAAATCCTACACCTATACAATCCTTTGAGTGAAGCCATTGGAAATCTTATATCAGTTCAGTCAATTTATTCAGTGACAAAGACGAAGATCTTCTGGTCTCTGAGGAATTTGTTCTGACTGAGGAGTTAGGAATTTGCTAGTGCGGATTGCCTACACAGTGAGGAACATGATAGCCCTGAGGAATTCGAACCTCAAAATATTCGACCGTTGCTGAGCCGTGTGCTAGCCGTTCCAAAATATCTACCACCTAACGGTCATATCATTGAAGGGCATTTATGTCTTATCATGTTGAGATGCCTCCTAGGCTATAAATAGCCGCCCCCTACAACCACTAGCTGGTTGGCTGCTCCGAGAGAAACTGACACTTGTCATTTGAGATCATCCCATCCTCCGAGGACTTTGAGCGAAAATCATCAAGTGAGGAAAACCCAAATCCCAAACCCAAACCTACAAACCCCAAAGTGATTGAGCATCACTGAAGAGATTGTTCCTGTGTGGAACCGACGCTTGTTATCTTTGAGGACTATGTATCCTCCAGATGGTTAGGCGTCATGGTCTGAGCATCCAAGAGGAATTGTGGATTGCCGAGTGACCTAGTCTGTGAAGGTTTGGAAGTCACCTGTGAAGACTTACCACTACTGTTGGGCGAGATTTGCATGATCTTAGCTCAAGGAGAATACGGTGAGGACTGTGTGACCGGGACTGTGTGTCCTCGAAGTTTAAATACTCAGCCGCTCCAACCAGACATACAACTGTCACAGCAGTTGGAACTAGTCGAACAAATCATTGTCTTCACCAAGCCAACTGGTTCTATTTCCTCAACCCTTTCATTTCCTCAGTTATGTGTTGATGTACCTGATCATTACTGCTTGAAGACATTGACTAAAGACTTTCTCTATTTCCTCAATCCTAATTCTTCAGTCTCTTTGTCTTCATCCTACTTATCCTGTGTTTACCCCTTCTGTACTTAGTGCTTGTCTTTTATTTCATCATGATGACTATGCTGTTACTCTGTTTTGCTTATACCTGAGTACTTATTCCACTGCAAGTAGTTCTTCGCTTAGGAATTTCCTCACCTTGAAATTCCTCAGTGAAGATTTCTTAAAAATTGCCTATTCACCGCCCTTTACTCAACGTAACGCACTTTCAATTGGTATCAGACCAAGGTACTCCCTTGTTCTGTGTGATTTTGGTTTATCCACCTGGAGTTTTAGTTATGTCGACTGCAGGTATGATCAAGGTCTCGGCTGGGTGTCCTACCTTTGACGGGACAGACTACCCCTACTGGAAGAAGAAGATGCATATGCATCTTGAGGCAATTGATAATGATCTCTGGTACGTTGTGGAAAATGGCGTTCCCTCAGTCTCTCCGTCTCTGAATGCTACCGATGTGAAGAGATTCAAGCAACTTGATTCTCAAGCGAAGAATATCATATGTGGCCATCTAAGCAAAGGCCAGTACGGTAGAGTGAGTGCATTGGAAACAGCTAAGCTGATTTGGGACAGGCTGTCCAAGGTCAACGAAGGAGTTTCAACTCAATGTGACTCCCGAGTTGATGTTCTTCGCAATCTCTTCAACCGCTTCAAAAGACTTGACAACGAAAATGTTCAGCAAACCTTCGATCGCATCATTAACATCTCAAATGAGCTTCAAGCACTTGGTGCCACTGATATCACCGATCATGAGGTGGTGAAGAAATTGCCGAGATCACTTGACACCTCATTTGATACCCTCGTACTAATGATTCAAGAACGAGCTGATTACAAGTCACTTGATCCCATTGATATCCTCGAGAGGCTCAATACTCATGAGTTCCAGCTTGCTGAAAAGAGAGATCTCTATGGATCGAGCTACAGAAGATCACGTGCACTGAAGGCCAAGGAAGTATCCGAGTCCGAAGCTGAGGATTCTGGTAGCAGCCTTGGTGATCCTGAAGAACTGAGCCAGGAGCTAGCAATGCTCGTGAGGAAATTCCAGAAGTTCTCTAGCCGTGGCCGTTTTGGGAAGTCTTCAAGAAATGATGATTCCTCATCCCGTGACTACAAGAAGAGAACTTGCCACAAATGCAAGAAACCTAGTCACTACATGTCTGATTGTCCTCTGTGGGAAAAGGAATCAAAGAAGAAGAAGTACAAAGATGATGACTCCGACGATTCAAAGAAGAAGAAGAAATCCTCAAAGTCTTCATCATCAAAATCCTCAAAGTCTTCATCTCACAAGAAGAGCAGCTCCAAGAAGGCCCGGGCATTCATTGGCAAGGAAATGGACTTTGAAGCAGAATCTGAGGATAATGTGGAAGAGGAGGAATCTGACTCTGGTGTGGCTAGCCTAGTCCTCACCACTGCATACGTCAGCAAGTCCATCTTCAACGCTGAAGAAAATGACTTCTCCGACTCTGCTGACACGGGCAATGATGACTATGCTCCCACCTATTGATTCATGGCAAAAGGTGCCAAGGTACTCAAGCATTCCACCTCTGACTCTAGTGAGGATGTATCTGATGACAATCTTAAGCCTAGCTATTCGAAACTTGCTAAAATTGCTGTTAAACAACAGAAGGCTTTAGAAAAGATTCAAAATCAACTACCAGAAGCGATGACCTATTGGGTGAGGAATTGAATCGAACTAAGACTCTGACAGATAATCTTCAGATACTTCAAACTCGGTTTGAAAACCTTCAAAATCATCATAACACTCTCTTAACTGATCATGAGACACTTTCTTATGAATTTCTTCAGAGAAAGCAAGATCTTGAGACGTTAAAAGTGAGTTATGAAGCTCTTCAGAAGGAAAATGATTCATTGCTTGCTCAATAGACCAGTTCCGCTCAGGAAGAATTTGTTCCACCATGTCTTAAATGCATTGAGCGTGAATCTGCTAATTCATCACCTGAATATTCAAATGCTTCTATTGCTGCAAATTCTTCAACTATCTCTGTGGTCACAAATTCCTCATCTGAGGATACCACATGTATCACTGACGATAATGCAGGGCTGAAGGAATTGTATGTGACATGAATTTACAAAAGCCTCAAAGGGCATCAGACTCTTTGTGATGTGCTCAAAAAGCAGATCTTGAACAGGAAACCTAGGAAAGAGGGTATTGCCTTTGAGAGGAAACTCAATGCTGATGGAACCTACTGGAAACCTGAGCAGTACCCCAAAACCTCATGGGTTCCTGCGAAAGGACCTCCTGTAGATCCATGCAATTTATCTGGCTTTACCTCTGATTCTTCATATTCCTCTAATGAGTCATTTGACTCTAACTATAAGCTGTTTAAGAATCAAAATGGTGAAGTATTTGCTCGATATGTTGGAACTAACTGCAGGAACGGTCCCCCAATGAAGAAAGTCTGGGTTCCTAAAAGTTACCTTGAAGATCTTCAAGTGAATGTCATCATGACACCACCCATGAAGAATAGGAACCCCAGATCAAATTCTTCATATGGACCAAACTCTTCACATGGATCCAAGTCTTCATATGGACCAAATTCTTCACGTGGATCAAATTCCTCACATGGATCAAAATCCTCATATGAACATCATCGTGCTAACACTTCTGTTTTGCAGGGAATGTCCAAGGGCCATGAATATGTGCATTATTCTTCAAACCATTATGTTCATAAGTCCTCGAAGAATTTCCCTACTTATTCATATGCTTATCCTAACCACTCTTCTGTGAAACGAAGTGCACTGGCTTCTATGCCATCATTTTCTTATGGAGCTCGCAGAATGATGAACTCTTTGCCACCCCTCCAGATGTGGGTGGTGAAGAAAAAGAACTAATCTCTTATGCAGGGTCAGGTCTCGAAACGAACTTGATCGTCTGAAGAATTTGCTAGAGACCTGAATGTGCTTGAAAGGACACAAGCTAAACAATGAAGAAATGAATCATTCATTTCTCACGTCCTCATATTGCTATATTTGTTACTGTTGATGAAATTGATATCATATTCTTCACTGATGAAGTATATGGGTTCGTAAGTTGCACTAATTCATCTGCAGGATGAACAACCCAAAGCTACTGAGTGGGTCCTCGACAGTGGATGTACAAATCACATGACTGGTGACAGAAGCTTGCTGATGGACATTGATTTGTCACCATCTCATCTGAAGCATATCACCTACACTGACAAAGGCAAAAGCAAGGTATTGAGTCTAGGTAAGGTTGCAATCTCAAAGGATAAACACATGGACAAAGTCATGCTTGTTGAGTCCTTAGGATTCAATCTTATGTCAGTCTAAATGCTTTGTGATCTTGATATGGTTGTTGTCTTCGGAAAATTTCGCTGCCTTGTGCTAATGGAATCTGACAACTCCAAAGTCTACGAAGGCTTTAGGAAAGGAGACTTGTATATTGTTGATTTCTCTGCAGGACCACAGCCTGCCACATGTCTACTCGCAAAAGCTTCAGAATGCTGGTTATGGCATCGACGACTTGGTCATGCTGGGATGAGGAACTTGCATACACTCGTGAAGAAGAAGCACGTCATTGGCATCGAGGGTGTCAAATTCCTCAAAGATCATCTTTGTGGGGCTTGTGAGGCTAGAAGGATCACCAGAGCCAAGAATCTCGCGAAGACTATCATGACCACTTCTCGTCCCTTTGAATTACTTCATATGGATTTATTTGGCCCAACTCATTATGCCCCGTTCACTAGTTCTGCATCATTATATGGCTTTGTCATAGTTGATGACTACTCTCGTTACACATGGGTGCATATCATCACTTACAAAAATGAAGTGCAGGAAGTCTTCAAACGTTTTTCCTCAAGGGCTTCCACAAACTTCGGTGTGAAGATCAAGCATATCAGGAGTGATAATGGAACCGAGTTCAAGAACACTGGCCTCGATGAATATCTCGATATGCTTGGTATTACTCACGAATTATCTGCACCTTATACTCCTCAGCAGAATGGCGTCGTGGAGCGCAAGAACAGGACTCTTGTTGAGATGGCTTGCACTATGCTTAATGAATACAAGACAACTGAGTGCTTCTGGCCTGAAGCAATTGATACTGCATGCCACATCATCAACAGGGTATATCTTCACAAATTCTTCAAAAAGACCTCATATGAACTCCTCATTGACAGGAAACCCAATGTAAGTTATTTCAAAGTCTTCGGTGCTAAATGCTGGATTAGAAATCCTCACCATCACTCTAAATTTGCACCGAAAGCACATGAGGGTTTTATGCTTGGTTACAGAAAGGACTTGCACACCTACAGAGTCTTCAACACCGTTCACCACAAGGTTGTTGAAACTGTAGATGTGCGGTTTGATGAAACTAATGGCTCACAAATAGAGCACCTACCTCCTGTGCTAGATGAAATGTCACCTGAGGAATCCATCAAGTTCAAAGCTACTGAGGATGTCATCCCTACCGAAGAAATTGCTGAAGAAATCATTCCTGATCGTGAAGAAAATCATGCTGGTGCTGCTGAAGAAACTGGTCCTGAAGAAACTGCTGGGCCTAAGCAAAGTCGTCAACCCGCACATCCTCGCATTGCAAATGAAGTGCAAGTCGAGAAGATCATCGATGACATTCGTGCACCAGGTCCCCTCACGCACTCAAAAGCTTCACATTTATCTAACTTTTGTGCGCATTTTGCTTTTGTCTCTATCATAGAGCCCACTAAAGTAGATGACGCATTCATGGAATCTGAGTGGATTCAAGCCATGCAAGATGAATTGCATCAATTCGAGCTCAACAATGTGTGGGAGCTTGTTAAGTGACCAGACCCTTGCAAGCACAACATCATCGGTACCAAATGGATCTACCGCAACAAACAAGACGAAAATGGCCTCGTAGTGAGGAATAAGGCTCGTCTTGTAGCTCAAGGGTACACACAGGTTGAAGGAATTGATTTCGATGAAACTTTTGCACCTGTTGCTAGACTTGAGGCTATTCGCATATTGCTTGCTTATGCTAACCATCATAATATCATCTTACAACAAATGGATGTGAAAAGTGCATTCCTCAATGGTAAGCTTGAGGAAGAAGTATATGTTGCTCAACCACCAAGTTTTGAGGATCCAAAATTTCCAGATCACGTCTACAGACTCAACAAGGCCTTCTATGGCCTCAAGCAAGCTCCTCAGGCGTGGTATGACACACTGAAGGAATTCCTCATGAAGAAAGGCTTCAAACCCGGTTCACTTGACCCAACTCTTTTCACCAAATCATATGATGATGAGTTATTCGTGTGCCAAATATATGTTGATGATATTATCTTTGGCTGTACTAACCAACGTTACAGTGATGAATTTGCCTATATGATGAGTGAATAATATCAAATGTCTATGATGGGAGAATTGAAATTCTTCTTGGGTCTTCAGATTCGTCAACAATACAATGGCATATTCATATCTCAGGAGAAATACTTCAAGGATGTGTTGAGGAAATTCGGCATGCAAGACTGCAAAGGCATCAGAATTCCTATGCCCACAAATGGCCATCTATGCACTGATGAAAATGGTAAAGACTTCGATCAAAAGGTATACCACTCCATGATTGGCTCTTTATTGTACTTATGTGCATCTAGGTTGGATATTATGCTTAGTGTTTGCATGTGTGCCCGATTTCAAGCTACACCGAAGGAATCACACCATAAGGTTGTGAAGCATATTCTTCGATATCTAGCTCACACACCAACACTTGGATTATGGTATCCCAAGGGCTCTTCATTTGATCTCATTGGATATTCAAACTCTGACTATGCTGGCGATCGGGTAGACCGCAAGTCAATGTTAGGCACATGTCATTTCCTTGTATGATCCTTGGCATGTTGGTCCTTGAAGAAGCAGAACTGCTTATCACTCTCCACTACAGAAGCTGAGTACACTGCCGCTGGATCTTGCTGTGCTCAACTACTATGGATGAAGCAAACACTCAAGGACTATGGCATCAACGTGAAGAATGTGCCTCTCTACTGCGACAATGAAAGCGCTATCAAGGTTGCTCATAACCCAGTTCAGCACTTGAAGACAAAGCACATCCAGATTTGTCATCATTTTCTTCTTGATCATGTGTTGAAGGGCGACATCTCCATCGACCACGCAAGCACTGAAGACCAGCTGGCCGATATCTTCACTAAGCCCTTAGATGAGAAGAGATTTAGCAAGTTGCGGTGTGAGCTAAATATCCTAGAGTCTTCGAATGTTCTTTGAAAAGGACACACATCCTAACACTTATGCTGACTTGATGACTTAGATGTGCGACACACGAAGTAATGTTTTTCTTCAATCAATGAAGAGTAACCCTCTCAGTGTGAAGAAATTAATGAAGAAATTGATTCTTATAACCCTACGAGAATTGTACGCGGTATCTGAAATCAGCTTTCTTATACGGTGGGTTACGCCACCAACCAAAGTTGAAAATCTTCAATTTGAGTTTTTCTTCATTTTTGAAATTCCTCAGTTTTCCAAATTCTTCAACTTTGATTGTCTTCACTCTTTCCGTCGTTGTTCTTCATTTGACTATATATATATATATGAGTTTGTGTCCTCTACAAGATTCACTTATAGCTAATTCTTCAAGTTGACTTTTTTCTGCTAAGTGAATGTGATCGGACCCTTCCCCCTCTATGCTAAACTCAACCCAATCTGTTCACAAATTCTTCATGTGGTTCTATTTGAAACTCGTTCAAATTCTTCACTGTGTCCTTGTCAGCTGAAGAAATTGCGAATGAAACTTTAAAATATTCTTATCTGAAATTTTCGGCTTTTGCCGCTCAAACCGTTACGCATTCCATGATATACCTATCTATTCACGCACGATGTCACACGATCTACACTTCATAGTACGTGGGTGACACATGTCGCACGAATGAGAAGGGTCAGGGGCACGTTCGTCCAAATTCTTCGGGCGAACAGTTATTCATCTCCACTATAAATACCCCCTCCCCTTCCTCATTTCATTTTTACTCCGCTCGACCTCACTCCCTCGCTCGTGCTTCTCAAACCCTAGCACCGCCGCTAACTCCATTATCGCCGGTGAGGAAGAGCTTCACTGCCTCGACCTCGTCGCCATCGTACTCGCGCCACCCTCGGAAATCTTCCCTCCGCCACCGCCGTAGACGTCTTCCTCCGCCAAGTTAGGGCGTGGAAGATCCGAGCCGACGAACTTCCAAATCTACACTTCTGGTTTGTCATGTGTCTTCGTCAAGGGTAATTAAAAGTTACTTTTACCGTATTTATTCTACTGATGATTTTCATGAAATCCTCTAAAGGTGTTTATTCTTCGATCTCCACACTGTAGACAGCTAGCACAAATCTTCAGTTCTTGATCTATTTCTCTAAGTGACATTTTTCTTCATGATTCCTCAATTGTGTTAATCTCATGATCCACACAACTCTAGAACCTAAGACAAAGAACGCTTAGTGAAATTCTTCAAGACACATTGGGTCAATTTCCTCAAGCTTCATCAAATTTTACAAAACCTTCTGAGAACGCATATGACCTCTCCAAATTCTTCACACCTATACTCTGTTCACAGGTACTCATGTCAGCTGCTGAATCACTAGGTTCTCATCAACTTAACTCATTTGCAGCATTCCTCGAAGAAAAGCTGCATACTTTTTTAGAGAACTCAATTGTGCAAATTCCTCAGCTGAAGAAAATGGCTGACGGTAAACGTCCTTGACACGTCTCCAACGTATCTACTTTTCCAAACACTTTTGCCCTTGTTTTGGACTCTAACTTGCATGATTTGAATGAAACTAACCCGGACTAATGCTGTTTTCAGCAGAACTGCCATGGTGTTGTTTATTGTGCAGAAAACAGAAGTTCTCGGAATGACCTGAAAATCCACGGAGATAACTTTTGGAAAATATAAAAAATAACGACGAAAGAATCAAGGCCAGGGGCCCACACCCTGTCCACGAGGGTGGGGGGCGCACCCTCCCCCCTAGGCGCGCCCCCCTGTCTCGTGGGCCCCCTGCTGCTCCACCGACCTCAACTCCAACTCCATATATTCCGTTTCACGGAGAGAAAAATCAGAGAGAAAGTTTCATCGCGTTTATGATATGGAGCCGCCGCCAAGCCCAAATCTCTCTCGGGAGGGCTGATCTGGAGTCCGTTCGGGGCTCTAGAGAGGGGGATTCGTCGCCGTCGTCATCATCAACCATCCTCCATCACCAATTTCATGATGCTCACCACCGTGCGTGAGTAATTCCATCGTAGGCTTGCTGGACGGTGATGGGTTGGATGAGATTTACCATGTAATCAAGTTAGTTTTGTTAGGGTTTGATCCCTAGTATCCACTATGTTCTGAGATAGATGTTGCTATGACTTTGCTGTGCTTAATGCTTGTCACTAGGTCCCGAGTGCCATGATTTCAGATCTGAACCTATTATGTTTTCATGAATATTTGAGAGTTCTTGATCCTATCTTGCAAGTCTATAGTCACCTATTATGTCTTATGATCCGACAACCCCGAAGTGACAATAATCAGGATACTTCTCGGTGATGACCGTAGTTTGAGGAGTTCATGCATTCACTATGTGTTAATGCTTTGGTCCGCTACTCTATTAAAAGGAGGCCTTAATATCCCTTAGTTTCCACTAGGACCCCGCTGCCATGGGAGGGTAGGACAAAAGATGTCTTGCAAGTTCTTTTCCATAAGCACGTATGACTATATTCGGAATACACGCCTACATTACATTGATGAACTGGAGCTAGTTCTGTGTCACCCTATGTTATAGCTATTACATGAGGAATCGCATCCGACATAATTATCCATCACTGTTCCAATGCCTACGAGCTTTTCACATATTGTGCTTCGCTTATTTACTTTTCCGTTGCTACTGTTACAACTACTACAAAACTGCTATCTTTACTTTTGCCACTGTTACCGTTACTTCCATACTACTTTGCTACTAAATACTTTGCTGCAGATACTAAGTTATCCAGGTGTGGTTGAATTGACAACTCAACTGCTAATACTTGAGAATATTCTTTGGCTCCCCTTGTGTCAAATCAATAAATTTGGGTTGAATACTCTACCCTCAAAAGTTGTTACGATCCCCTACACTTGTGGGTTATCAGTCCTCAGAAAGGAGGAAAGAGGCTTGAAGTAAATACTGCCTTTGAGAACCCTGCGGACATCTATGCAGGGTACTGCACGCCCGATGAGGCAAAATATGGCAAGGAAATGAAGAATGAGCGCAAAATGCGCATTCAGAGGATCGAAAGGAGATGGGCAAGAGAGTGGAGGGAGTATAGATATGTTACTCCCAAATACATGAAGAAATTCTCTCTCAATCCTCCGTGCTCAAGACCTCCTATGGCACCTAGCCAGCTAGCTGATCCAACAAGACTTAAACATGGTGAGGATTATGCTGATGAATGGGCCAGGCGACAAGCAAAGTTGGCCAAGCAGGCCAAAGAAGCAGTGAAGAAATTCAATGAAGATTCTGCTGCTGCCGCTGCCACTGCTGAAGCTTCTTCAAGTAACAAGGCCGTGCCTAAGAAGCCAGCAAAGAAACCACCAAGTTCTTTTGCAATGCCCTCATGACCAATTTCCTCAGTGCCACCGAGGCAAATTCCTCAAGCTGCCCCAGTTCCTCAAGCTGCACCAATTCCCTGGGCTTCAAAACCCTCAGCTCCTCCGACAAAGTCCTCAGCACCCATGCATCTCACCTTGTGCCAACGAACCACATGCATATCAATTGCCTCAGGAGCTTCAGCGAGTTCTTCAGCTCACCCTTCATCAACCGGTCTGCTGAAGACCAATGCCACTGCTGGACGAGGCACTAGACCAAGTCCTCATAATAAGCAGGTGGTATTTCAAACTCCGTCTGATGATGATGGGGCTGATGATGATGAACTTGCCAATATCATAAGGACAAATAGCAGCGGGCCGCTAGAGCCAAAGGGAGTGTTGTGCCCCTTCTAATCGATTTGAAGAAAATGCTCGATTTCATTGACCTATGGCACAAGGATCCAAATGCTCCAATGCCAGAGCTGGGCCTCACTCCTGGACAAAGTCACGTTGTGACTGTGTTCCTCACTAAAGAAAAATGGAAGTTTGACCAAGCCAGGTCAATCAAGAAAGCGCAGTACAAGAAGCAGCGCTACTTAAAGGACAATGTCCTCAGTCTTTCGCCTGAGCAGCTCATTGCACTGCAAGCTAACATCAAGAAGCTCAGCAAAGATTTTGAAGCCTACAAGGCTGACTGGAAGGGTGCCAAGGTCAGATTTGTCAAGCTGACGAAGACATTCACTTCAAGTGTTGCTGTTCCTGTGTGCATTGAAGTCACTCAGGCTGAAGCATCTGCTCAAGCCACTGAAAGAATTGCCAGCACCGCTGATGAATTTTAGGCTGCTGATGAAACTGCAAGCACCAGGGCTGCTGAAGAAATTCCAGCCTCTGAAGAAACTGCCAGGGCAACCACTAGAGTTGCGCCTGAAGAAATTGTCAGGCCAGCTGAAGACTCTGTCGCTGTGCCTGAAGAAACTGCTCAAGATAGGCCAACTGCATTAGTTGTGCCTGAAGAAATTGATCCCACTGCCACTGCTCCGCCTGCACCAACACCAACTCCGATTCTTCCTTCTGCTCTAGAAGTGAAGAAAACCAAAGTTGCGGAGCGTGCTGCTTTGAAGAAGAAGAAGGCATCAACTGCATCAAAATCTTCGGCCCCCAAGAAGGCGAAGATTTTGACAAGTTCACTGGAGAATGTTGGGGAACGTTGCAGAAAACAAAAATTTTCTTATGGTTTCACCAAGAACAATCTATGAGTTCATCTAGCAACGAGAGAGAGGAGTGCATCTACATACCCTTGTAGATCGAGCGGAAGCGTTCAAGAGAATGGGGTTGAGGGAGTCGTACTCGTCGTGATCCAAATCACCGGAGATCCTAGCGCCGAACGGACGGCCCCTCCGTGTTCAACACACGTACGGTCAGCATGACGTCTCCTCCTTCTTGATCCAGCAAGGGGGGAGGAGAGGTTGATGAAGATCCAGTAGCACGACGGCATGGTGGTGGATGCAGTAGGGATCCTGGCAGGGCTTCGCCAAGCGTCTGCGGGAGGGGGAGGTGTAGCAAGGGGGAAGGGAGGCACCAAGTGCAAGGGTGTGGCTTCCCTCCCCCCTCTATATATAGGGTCCCTAGGGGGGGGCGCCGGCCCTAGGAGATGGGATCTCCTAGGGGGGGCGGCGGCCAAGGGGGTGCCTTACCCCCCAAGGCAAGTGGAGTCGCCCCCTCCCCTAGGGTTCCCAACCCTAGGCGCAGGGGGGCCCAAGGGGGGGCACACCATCCCACCAGGGGCTGGTTCCCCTCCCACTTCAGCCCATGGGGCCCTCCGGGATGGGTGGCCCCACCCAGTGTAACCCCGGGACCCTTCCGGTGGTCCCGGTACAATACCGGTGACCCCCGAAACTTTCCCGATGGCCGAAACTCGACTTCCCATATATAATTCTTCACCTCCGGACCATTCCAGAACTCCTTGTGACGTCCGGGATCTCATCCGGGACTCAGAACAACTTTCACTTTCCTGCATACAAATATCTCTACAACCCTAGCATCACCGAACCTTAAGTGTGTAGACCCTACGGGTTCGGGAGACACGTAGACATGAGCGAGATGGCTCTCCGGTCAATAACCAACAGCGGGATCTGGATACCCATGTTGGCTCCCACATGCTCCTCGATGATCTCATCGGATGAACCATGATGTCAAGGATTCAAGCAACCCCGTATACAATTCCCTTTGTCAATCGGTATGTTACTTGCCCGAGATTCGATCGTCGGTATCCCAATACCTCGTTCAATCTCGTTACCGGCAAGTCACTTTACTCGTACCGTAATGCATGATCCCGTGACCAGACACTTGGCCACTTTGAGCTCATTATGATGATGCATTACCGAGTGGGCCCAGAGATACCTCTCCGTCATACGGAGTGACAAATCCCAGTCTCGATCCGTGTCAACCCAACAGACACTTTCAGAGATACCCGTAGTATACCTTTATAGTCACCCAGTTACGTTGTGACATTTGGTACACCCAAAGCACTCCTACGGTGTCCGGGAGTTACACGATCTCATGGTCTAAGGAAAAGATACTTGACATTGGAAAAGCTCTAGCAAACGAACTACACGGTCTTGTGCTATGCTTAGGATTGGGTCTTGTCCATCACATCATTCTCCTAATGATGTGATCCCGTTATCAATGACATCCAATGTCCATAGTCAGGAAACCATGACTATCTGTTGATCAACGGGCAAGTCAACTAGAGGCTCACTAGGGACATATCATGGTCTATGTATTCACACATGTATTACGATTTCCGGATAACACAATTATAGCATGAATAAAAGACAATTATCATGAACAAGGAAATAATAATAATCCTTTATTATTGCCTCTAGGGCATATTTCCAACAGAGAATCCCATTGATGCTGTTCCTCTCGCAAGCATGCCATCCAACGAACTTGTTCCTCATGGCGAAGAATATTAGATTCCCGAAGAATCTGCAGAAGAAGATCCCTCTGCTGCTTCCACAGAGCAGATGGATGAAGAAATTGAGGTTGAAGCTTTCACCTCAACCCCTCAGTTATCATCGTCAACGCCTCAGTTCACTGGTGAAGAGGCCGGCATTTAAGAAATAGAAGTGGATGAGGATGTGGACATTGGATGCACCACTCCCGTGTTGAATGATGATTTCTGGGAGAGTCAGCAGCCCAACTCACATCTGTTCACACCGATCCAGCAAATTCCTCAGCCCCCGGCTCCAACTGAAGTTCTCATGGGTTCTGAAGAAATTCATGCCACCCCTTCCATTCCTGAAGAGATTCCAGCCACTAGTGATGATGAACATGTTGCTGAAGAAATGGAGGCCCAGGCTGCTACTGAAGCAGAAGCTGAAATTCCTCAGCTTGCGGCTCCTAAAATTGAAGTCCCAGAAGTTATTCTTCAAATCACTGACACTCCTCAGCCACAACCAAAGAATCCATTCCCCAAGACTCCAAAGTTCAAGGTTGATGCCTTCTTCAACGAGCATGTATTTTTCACTAAATATAATCCATATGATTCAGCTCATCTGAGGAGAAAGTGATTCTGGGCTGCCAGCCAGGCAAACTTCTATTCTTTAGTGCTATTCAACAAAGACAAGGTATTCGATCATGAGCATATTCCTCACTTGGATATGGAATCACTGCCTTGCTTTGCGCCTGTCCTCGCTGCCATTCATGATGCTGGCCTGCTCAATTTCTGCACTGACATATGTGATTGCAATGAAGAACTTATTCTTCAATTCTACGCGACACTGCACATCACCGGAAATGCTGAAGATGTGAATTCATGGGTGTTGGACTGGATGACTGAAAACACTCACTACAAGGCACTAGCAACTGAATTGCTTTGTGCCATGCCCATCAGTCCTCCGCCAGAAGGTGCGCATCTGATATATTCTGAAACTGAGCTGTCTGATCATTTTATGCAAGTACTAATGAAGCCGTTGAAGCCTGGACAAGCATCAAGGACCAAATTCCTCGTGAAGGAATTGCAGTATGTGCCGAGGACAGTCTATCGTATTCTGACGAAGACTTTGAGTCCAATCAAGGGCCACGACTCAAATGATGAGGAGTCGTTGGCATTATGAAGAATTTGTTGTTCAATATCATGCATGGTATTCCCGTAAATTATCATGATTTCTTCATGAGGACTCTGGCAAATGTCGCTATGTCCCCGTTTGAGATGAAGCCTTATGCTCCATGGATCATGAGATTCCTCAGAACAAGGTCTTCACTCAACTACAAAGCTGATACGCTCAACCATGGCAGCTTCTTGCCCCCAATTGAAGTCCTCAAATGGACATTTTCCTCAGCTGATGAGAAGGGCAAGGCCACTGCTGTCATTGATGAGGGCATTCGTCCATTGGATGGACAGTTCCGTAAAGCTGCTTCATACTCCACCAATGATGACTCTGCCACTCATGATACTGCCGCAATTGCTTCAAAGCAAAGTCCTCAAGCAACAGCTCCAAGGGTGATGACTGATCGTGAGCTTCTCCTCAGTCTTCATCAGAAGGTGGATCACAATCACAAATGGGTGAAATGCCAGTTTGATTCAATTCTTCACAATATGACTGCCACTTATAATTCAGTGAAGAAGAACCACTACTACCTCAACTAAATGTTCGATCGCACCTGGGCTATATTGTCTCACCTTTACGGTGATGAGGATCTCAAGCAGATGGGCTTCAAGCAGGATTTCGGCTGGGCTAAGCCTCCACCGAAGAAATTCAAGAAGGTCGAAGTTCCTTCTTTGGTGCCCAGTTCATATTCCTCGTCCTGCGACACTGTTGAAAATGAAGATCTGGACGACACTACGGCAGGCCCTACTCCAACCGACGACCTCAACAACGCTGCCGCTCCTCCATCGACTTCGTGAAGACATTCTTCAGGGGCGTTAGTCCTCACTTTTCGTCCCTTTGGGTCATTTGATGACAAAGGGGGGTAAATTTGAGTTATTCTTCAAGCGGGTCTATATATGTGGGCATTTTTTTTGTTAAGTTGCAACTCTCGCTCTTCTTAAGCTTTTGTTGATCGAGTTGTAAACTTAAGTCCGATGGTGACCTGATACTTTTGCTCTATTTTTCTGCATGCTATTTCCTCCTTAATCCTATGCACGCATGCTGAATTACATCAGTCACCATATTTCATCATCCATTTCAAATTCTTCATTCTATATGTTAAATGCGTGTATGAATTACAAGATATAGGGGGAGATATCCATGATTCTACTCTTCAAGTGTGCATTGCTTCAAAAGCAAATACCTCACTATGCACATCTTCAGGGGGAGTTCTTCTATATCTTGCAATCAAATTCCTCAATTTTGAGTACTTTCAATTCATATGTTTATACCCATTGAAAACTTAACCTATATTGTCATCAATCACCAAAAAGGGGGAGATTGTAAGTGCATCTAGTGCCCCTGGGTGATTTTGGTGTATTGAAGATTTATAGGTTAAGGGAGTAATATGTTTGTGAGTGTACACAGGCTCTATAAGTCAATGAGGAGTTTGATATTTACAGTGAAAGTCGACCCCTAAAAATGAATGTCTTTGGCTGAAGACTTTGGTTCTCCTAAAGACTTTGAAAGTGAAGAAATTGGTGTGACCATGAGGACTCGATATTCATACGAGGAATCTGAAGCGTGAAGACTTTTATTTTCATAGTTTCATTTTCTCTTTCTTGAGTCATAGGAAACACCGTACTATTAAAGGGGGTCTATGTAATACTAAGGAAACATATTTCCAAGTGATGTTCATCTAAAAATCCTACACCTACCCAATCCTTGGAGTGAAGCCATTGGAAATCTTATATTAGTTCAGTCAATTTCTTCAGTGATAGAGACGAAGATCTTCTGGTCTCTGAGGAATTTGTTTTGACTGAGGAGTTAGGAATTCGCCAGTGCGGATTGCCTACACAGTGAGGAACATGATAGCCCTGAGGAATTCGAACCTCAAAATATCTGGCCATTGCTGAGCTGCGCGCTAGCCATTCCAAAATATCTACCATCTAACAGTCGTATCATTGAAAGGCATTTATGTCTTATCATGTCGGGCTGCTCCCTAGGCTATAAATAGCCGCCCCCCTACAACCACTAGCTGGTTGGCTGCTCCGAGAGAAACCGACACTTGTCATTTGAGAGCATCCCATCCTCCGAGGACTTTGAGCGAAAATCATCAAGTGAGGAAAACCCAAAACCCAAATCCCAAACCCAAACCTACAAACCCCAAAGTGATTGAGCATCACTGAAGAGATTGTTCCTGTGTGGAACCGACGCTTGTTACCTTTGAGGACTATGTATCCTCCAGACGGTTAGGTGTCATGGTCTGAGCATCCAAGAGGAATTGTGGATTGCCGAGTGACCTAGTCTGTGAAGGTTTGGAAGTCACCTTTGAAGACTTACCACTACTGTTGGGCAAGATTTGCGTGATCTTAGCTCAAGGAGAATACGGTGAGGACTGTGTGTCCTCGAGTTTAAATACTCAACCGCTCCAACCAGACGTACAACTGTCACAGCAGTTGGAACTGGTCGAACAAATCATTGTCTTCACCAAGCCAACTGGTTCTATTTCCTCAACCCTTTCATTTCCTCAGTTATATGTTGATGTACCTGATCATTACTGCTTGAAGACATTGACTGAAGACTTTGTCTATTTCCTCAATCCTAGTTCTTCAATCTGTTTGTTTTCATCCTGCTTATCCTGTGTTTATGCTTTCTGTACTCAATGCTTGTCTTTTATTTCATCATGATGACTATGTTGTTACTCTGTTTTGCTTATACCTGAGTACTTATTCCGCTGCAAGTAGTTCTTCGCTTAGGAATTTCCTCACCTTGAAATTCCTCAGTGAAGATTTCTTAAAAATCGCCTATTCACCCCCCTCTAGTCGACGTAACGTACTTTCAATTGGTATCAGAGCAAGGTACTCCCTTGTTCTGTGTGATTTTGGTTTAACCGCCTGGAGTTTTAGTTATGTCGACTATAGGTATGATCAAGGTCTCAGCCGGGTGTCCTACCTTTGACGGGACAGACTACCCCTACTGGAAGAACAAGATGCGTATGAATCTTGAGGCGATTGATAACAATCTCTGGTACGTTGTGGAAAATGGCGTTCCCTCAGTCTCTCTGTCTCTGAATGCTACCGACATGAAGAGATTCAAGCAACTCGATTCTCAAGCGAAGAATATCATATGTGGCCATCTGAGCAAAGGCCAGTATGGCAGAGTGAGTGCATTGGAAACTGCTAAGCTGATTTGGGACAGGCTGTCCAAGGGCAACGAAGGAGTTTCAACTCAATGTGACTCCCGAGTTGATGTTCTTCGCAATCTCTTCAACCGCTTCAAAAGACTCGACAACGAAAATGTCCAGCAAACCTTCGATGGCCTCACAGACATCTCAAATGAGCTTCAAGCACTTGGTGCCACTGATATCACCGATCATGAGGTGGTGAAGAAATTGCTGAGATCACTTGACACCTCATTTGATAGCCTCGCACTAATGATTCAAGAACGAGCTGATTACAAGTCACTTGATCCCGCTGATATCCTCGAGAGGCTAAATACTGATGAGTTCCAGCTTGCTGAAAAGAGAGATCTCTATGGATCGAGCTACGGAAGATCACGTGCACTGAAGGCCAAGGTAGTATCTGAGTCTAAATCTGAGGATTCTGGTAGCAGCCTTGGTGATCTGGAAGAACTGAGCCAGGAACTAGCAATGCTCATTAGGAAATTCCAGAAGTTCTCTCGTCGTGGCCGTTTTGGAAAGTCTTCAAGAAATGATGATTCCTCATCCCGTGACTACAAGAAGAGAACTTGCCACAAATGCAACAAACCTGGTCACTACATGTCTGATTGTCCTCAGTGGGAAAAGGAATCAAAGAAGAAGAAGTACAAAGATGATGACTCTAACGATTCAAAGAAGAAGAAGAAATCCTCAAAGTCTTCATCATCAAAATCCTCAAAGTCTTCATCTTACAAGAAGAGCAGCTCCAAGAAGGCCCGGGCATTCATTGGCAAGGAAATGGACTCTGAAGCGGAATCTGGGGATAATGTGGAAGAGGAGGAATCTGACTCTGGTGTGGCGAGCCTAGCCCTCGCTACTGCATACGTCAGCAAGTCCATCTTCAACGCTGAAGAAAATGACTTCTCCGACGCTGCTGACACAGGCAACGATGACTATGCTCCCACCTATTGCTTCATGGCAAAAGGTGCCAAGGTACTCAAGCATTCCCCCTCTGACTCTAGTGAGGATGAATCTGATGACAATCTTAAGCCTAGCTATTCGAAACTTGCTAAAATTGCTGTTAAACAACAGAAGGCTTTAGAAAAGATTCAAAATCAACTAGACAGAAGCGATGACCTGTTGGGTGAGGAATTGAATCGAACTAAGACTCTGACAGATAATCTTCAGAGACTTCAAACTCGGTTTGACAACCTTCAAAATCATCATAACACTCTCTTAACTGATCATGAGACGCTTCCTTATGAATTTCTTTAGAGAAAGCAAGATCTTGAGACGTTAAAAGTGAGTTATGAAGATCTTCAGAAGGAAAATGATTCATTGCTTGCTCAACAGATCAGTTCCGCTCAAGAAGAATTTGTTCCACCATGTCTTAAATGCATTGAGCGTGAATCTGCTAATTCATCAGCTGAATGTTCAAATGCTTCTATTGCTGCAAATTCTTCAACTATCTCTGTGGTCACAAATTCCTCATTTGAGGATACCACATGTATCACTGACGATAATGCAGGGCTGAAGGAATTGTATGTGACAGGCATTTACAAAAGCCTCAAAGGGCATCAAACTCTTTGTGATGTGCTCAAAAAGCAGATCTTGAACAGGAAACTCAATGCTGATGGAACCTACTGGAAACCTGAGCAGTACCCCAAAACCTCATGGGTTGCTGCGAAAGGACCTCCTGTAGATCCATGCAATTTATCTGGCTTTACCTCTGATTCTTCATATTCCTCTGATGAGTCATTTGACTCTAACTATAAGTTGTTTAAGAATCAAAATGGTGAAGTATTTGCTCGATATGTTGGAACTAACTGCAGGAACGGTCCCCCTATGAAGAAAATCTGGGTTCCTAAAATTTACCTTGAAAATCTTCAGGTGAATGTCATCATGACATGTCCGTGGGAAATGACAGCTATGGGATCACTGGAATCCCTACTATGGTTGCGGGGCGCGGAATCGTGAGAAGAGCGGGACTAGCAGACATCACAAAGGGGATTTACCCAGGTTCAGGCCGCAAAGATGGGTAAAACCCTATGACCCTGCTTTGGTGGACGTATTTAGTGTTATTGAGCTCTCGAACTAGCTCTGGGTGTTGCCAGGTTCTGAAGAGCTGAATCCCCCTCTAGTGTGCCATGTGTCGGTGTCAAAACCAGCGGATCTCGGGTAGGGGGTCCCGATCTATGCGTCTTAGGCTGATGGTAACATGAAGCAAGGGACACAATGTTTACCCAGGTTCGGGCCCTCTAGATGGAGGTAAAACCCTACTTCCTGCTTGATTAATATTGAAGATATGAGTAGTACAAGAGTAGATCTACCACGAGATCATAGAGGCTAAACCCTAGAGGCTAGCCTATAATTGTATGATTTTAATTGTGATCGGCCTTCTAAGGACCATCCTCTCCGGTTTATATAGACAATGGAGAGGGCTAGGGTTTACATGGAGTCAGTTACAAGGAAGGAAATACAATATCCAGATCGCCAAGCTTATCTTCGACACAAAGGAGAGTCACATCCGGACACGGGACGGAGTCTTGAGTCTTGTATCTTCATGCTTCAATAGTCCGGACGATGTACATAGTCTGACCGTCCGAATACCCCCTAATCCAGGACTCCCTCAGTAGCCCCTGAACCAGGCTTCAATGACGATGAGTCCGGCACGCAGTCTTGTCTTCGGCATTGCAAGGCGGGTTCCTTCTCCGAATACTCCAAAGTAATTGTCGAACACGTAGACCGTGTCCGGATCTGCAAAATGATCTCTACATACTACCGTAGAGAGAATGATATTTCTGCTGACAACTTTTTAGACGACGTGATATGTCATTACGGTCGGGTCATTATTCGAACCGTTTTCCCACAACCAGCCACAACGCGTATTGCGAGGCGGTTTCCTTGACACGTCTTGTCAAAGCAGAGATCGTGTCCCCTTATCACAGGATTCTCATTAATATGGGTATGGATAATCCCACCGTGCCATCAATCGTGGTGCTTGGGAAGTAAGCGATACTCAACGGGCAAGTGGGGAGGTGCACCGCTTTTGTTGCCTCTATAAAGGGATAAAGGATCCCCATTTTCACCCACGCTCTCCTCCTCCCTTACTCCTCCTTGCTTCCTCGAGCTCCAGCACCCTAGTCCAAGTCTTCTCCGCACAACTGAATATGTCCGGAGCAGGAGGCAAGTGGGTGGCTTCCACCGTGAAGGACAAGCATATCGCGAGTCTTCGGGCGGCCGGATACTTGGCCGCGGACATAGCGCACCAGCTACCGGACGACGGGCAGGTCCCAAACCCAGGACCCCACGAGAGGGTCGTTTTGCTCGCCCACTTCGTCCGTGGACTGGGATTTCCGCTTCATCCCTTGATCCGCGGGCTCATGTTCTACTACGGGTTAGATTTCATTGATCTAGCCCCAAACTTCGTCCTCAACATCTTCGCGTTTATCGTCGTATGCGAGGCCTTCCTCCGCATCCAGCCTCACTTTGGCTTGTGGCTGCAAATCTTCTATGTGAAGCCGAAGATCGTGAGCGGCCAACAAGCGGAGTGCGGAGGGGCCATGGTGGGCAAGATGCCTAGCGTCACTTGGCTTGACGGCTCCTTCGTGGAGACCGTAAAAGGGTGGCAATCGGGGTGGTTCTACATCACCGAGCCACGCGACACCAACTGGGCGGCGCCCCCCAAATTCCGATCCGGAACCCCCACGTGGCTCACCTCCTGGGAAAAGAAGGGCCAGGCCTGGGGCGAATCTACGGAGCTGACCGGACTCCAAAACTGTATCAAGAACATGAAGGACAAGAACATCAAGCTTGTCAACGTGATCCATGTCATGCTCGTTCACCGGATTCTTCCGTGCCAAAGGCGGGTGTTTAACCTGTGGGAGTTCGTCCCGTCTGAACACCAGACGCTTCAAAAGCTGTATGGCATGAAGCACAAAGACGCGTGGAAGGCGCTGTTCAAGTCCTCCGAAGTACCTCCTCCCATATCCGAGGACCGTGGACTTCATGCCGCACGGCTTCCTCGTCCAGTGAGTTTTCTGACTACCATCGGATTTAGTTTAATGTATTCGTGGGGGAGTCTTAAGTAATGGTGCATATTTGATCAGGATCATGTGGAGACAGCGGAGCGGATCGACTGTCCGGCTTCGCTACCTGAAGGTCCATCCAATGTTCTCCTGATGGAGATGCTGGTTCCGGCGCCCTACAAGGCACCAGAGAAGAAGGCCGAGAAGAAGGCCCCGGGGACCAGGAAAGGTCTTCGGCGTAAAATCGTACCAGAGGCCTCATTCGAAGATGACAAGGCACACTCCTCCCCCGAAGGGGAAGAAGAAGAAGAAGAGGAGGCCGCCCCATCCGAAGAGGACGGGGGGCCTGAGAGGGCGGACCAGGGGGCCAGGAGAGGCCCCCGATGCAAGGCCATCATACCCTCGTCGCCCGATGACGACGAGGCAGATTCCTCCCACAGAGGCGGGGCAAATCAAGAAGAAACTCTACCTCCCCGTACTAGGGGGGGGAGAAAAAGAGGAAAGCCGCCCTGGAGGGGGAGGCTGGGACGTCCAAGAAGGGAAAGGCGTCCCTTTCGGACTACTCCGCCACCGCCGTCGATAGCGAGGAGGGGTGGCTGCCCAGGAAGAAGCCCCTAGTGCGATCGTAAGTATCCGCACTCTATTGTAATTTGGCTTTATAGTTTTGTTATAACGCCGAACTTGTATATAGTCCGGCCAGGGTCCATCCTGAGGTGTCATCTTCGGATGGGTCTTTGAGCAACTCAGTGATGAATTCGCTTCCGACAACCACTACACCTCAGCCTGCGGATGACACGGAGGTGTTGTCCCAAAGGCTCCCAGAGTGGGAGGAGGTGGCTTTGGAGGCGCCCCAAGGCAGCATTCCAGACGCCGGACACGCGGAGTTCAAGATCCCCACGGATCGTGTTGACGAGAGCCGCAGGAAGCCGGGCTCTCAGCCTAACACTGTTCCGGAACCTCTAGTGGTTCCGGACTCAAGCGGGTAGCCCCTCATTAGGGAGGGCGAGCCGTCTGTGCCGAGGAATTCCGCTACGCCCGAGGCGTCAGATTGTCTGCTGGAAGCGCTTCGAGGCGCT
The DNA here is from genome assembly GCF_018294505.1 of Triticum aestivum. Taxonomy (NCBI): domain Eukaryota; kingdom Viridiplantae; phylum Streptophyta; class Magnoliopsida; order Poales; family Poaceae; genus Triticum; species Triticum aestivum. The sequence goes on along the minus strand of NC_057798.1, from coordinate 477,301,542 downwards.
TCCATGGATGAAGAGCACTGTACTCTTATGAGTGTGATGATTCAGAAGGTCTTGTCCGCCAAGATCGGACTAACCGAAGCTTGCACCAGCCTCCTAACAGGCTTTGAGGTAAGTAATAAAATCTGTGAAATTACCACCCGATAGGTAGTAGCCCCTGGTACTCTGTTTGGTGTTCAGAAAGAAAAACCAAACGGAGGGTCAATCATAATCCGCATGATTATAACAATAGGTTTGAATGTGAATAAGCAGGCTGTGCTGCTTGCCGCTGCTGCCCCACAACCGAGATCGCCGGACTAAAACAGGACCTGGAGCAGGCGCAGGGAGAGCTCGACCTCACGAGGAGGCAGCTCGAAGAGAACAAAGGTGAGTGATTCCCCGCTCTCATATAATGAAGGATAGATAAAATTAGTTATTCTGACAGCGGAGCATCGTGATTTTGTAACAGGGGCCACCACCGAAGTGGCGTCTCTGAAGAAAGCGCTGTCCGAGGCCAAAGACAAGGCGGCCTTGTAACGCAAGGAGCACGAAAAGCAAGATGCTAGAGTGGGCGAGGTACATCAAGAGCTCCAGGAGCTCGACAAGAAGTTCGAGTCCATGGATCATGAGCTTAAGGTGAAAGAGGCCGAGCTTGCGAAGGCCCTTGCTAGTATAAAAGATGCCAAGGCCGAAGCCGAGAAGGCACAACAGGAAATCCAGGAGGCCAAGAAGATAGCGGTGGGTTAGAAATTCTTTATGCAAAGCAAGCATGTGGAGGAGGCGTTTCTTTTACTTACCCGAATTCAGAGCTCTCCAGGGGCATTCGCAGATCTGCCACGCAGCGTATCGGATGCCGCGGAGTTCTACCATGCCGAGGAGGGGAGCACGACGGAGAAGCTGTTCTGGTCCCAGTATGCGGGGGCTGAACATTCAACGCCTCTAAGTGACCAACTGAAGCAGTTGGTTGAACTCCACAGGTCGGCCGAAGTGGCTATGAAGGATTTCATAGTCCGGATGTGGCCCAGTGAGTCCCTGCCCACTAGCTACTTCGACCTGATCAAGCGGATGGTGAATGCCTATCCGCGGCTTGAAGTGACCAAACGATCCATTTGCATTGAGGGTGCCCACCAGGCCTTTCCCCGTGCGAAGGTGCATTAGGGCAAGCTGGATGCGGAGAAGCTGGTGAACGACGGGCCGCCGGAGGGCAAGGCGCATCGCTATCCTGAGAAATATTATGAAGGCGTTATGAAGGGCGCTCGTCTCGTGGCTGATGAATGTACCAAGGACACAATTTTAGAATGAATTCACTTCTGTCATGTTTGTAATATAAAGACGAAGTTACTTGCGCTATGTAGGGCTTTTTTGATTTAAAATATTACCTTCTGTGTGGCTGTTTATAAAATTCTGAAAGTAGGCCAGTCGTCGGCTTCCACCCCCACGCAACTAGTGCTGGGGTGTTCGTGGAAAACCCAGACACTCTTTATCCAAATACTTGGTCCCTAAAGGAGGTGTCTAGCGCAGCGAACAAGGCAATCGGACTATGCGGCTTTATAACTTTCACTTAGCCATAGAAGTCTACAATTTTAAATTTCGGCGAAGCCCCTAGAGTTCGGAGGGCCGAACTGGGGCGCTATATATGCCTAAATTGGATGAGACCGATTCCTCACTTAAAGCGGAAACAATCTTTAAGGATTTTAAGACCTCTCGAACAGCGACCAGCTCTCGCCACATCATGCCGGTAAGTTTTCGGGTTTCTCTATTGAGGTGCTCGTCCGGAAGAACCGGGACACAATCGCAGTAGTTCTCCCTGCGCTACCTTAGCCGATATAACGGAACATAAGGTACCAAAACAAGGGAGCCGGGCTAACCCAACTGTAGACCCAAGACACGATTCGGAGCTGATGCATATAATGCTATAAGTTCGGGGTGCCGCACTATTGAAAGTGTTTGGACTGTGCTTGCCGCGTTGCAGGGCGCCATAAGAAGCCCCTGGCAAAATAAACGTACCAAAGTGTACAGATGCAATAGTAAATAAACATTTATAGAAAAAATGTGCAAATAGGAATAATAACCTGACGCTATATATGATTTCCCATTGATGAATAATATGTTTAAGCGTATGTTTACAATGGGTGCAGTTAAGCAGAAGTAAATAGAACTATTTAACATGTCCTATCCAAGGGCAGGCTGCATGTAGGTATATAAAACAGGTATAACGATCATGAACAGATTCCACCTGGGTATTTCCTTTGATGCGCAAACCCTGTTACCTCCTTGGTTTTCTCTCCTATGTAAGTCCGACAATCCGGATCTTCTGAAGAGGCTACCCTAAAGCAATGTCCTGAAAGATAAAAAGGGAGGGTTACGAAAGTATGTTGCGATGATGCCGCACTGTTGACTTAGTCACTGCTGAGCCTCCGCCTGTGCCCATGGTATTTTGAGTGCATAATTGTGTATGCGTGGCATGAATGCCACTTTTATAGGGCTTGAGCGGAGGCCGGACTGCTAGTCGTGCTCTTGGCGCGCCTGGTGATCCTGTTGCGGGGTACTCCGGACTCGCTTGACGATGCTCGATGTTGTCGTCACCGGATTGGTGGTTTGTCGGAGGAGGCCGCATTGTACTTTTGCTATGAGAGCTGCAGTATGCTCTTCTGTACGGAGAGAGCGGTCCATATTTTCATTGACTGTTATGACCCCACGCGGTCCTGGCATCTTGAGCTTGAGGTATGCATAGTGTGGTACCGCATTGAATCTAGCGAATGCGGTTCGTCCGAGCAGTGCGTGGTAGCCACTACGGAAAGGGACGGTATCAAAGATTAACTCTTCGCTTCGGAAGTTATCCGGAGATCCGAAGACCACTTCTAGTGCTATAGAGCCCGTACAACGTGCCTCTACTCTAGGAATTACACCTTTAAAGGTGGTTTTGGTGGGCTTGATCCTTGACAGGTCGATGCCCATTTTGCACACTGTATCCTGATAAAGCAGGTTCAGGCTGCTGCCTCCGTCCATAAGGACTCGTGTGAGGTGAAATCCGTCTATGATTGGGTCTAGGACCAATGCGGTTGAACCGCCGTGACGGATACTGGTAGGGTGATCCCTACGATCGAAGGTGATCGGACAAGCTGACCATGGGTTGAATTTGGGGACGACTGGCTCCATCGCATAGACGTCCCGTAGTGCTTGCTTCCGTTCCCGCTTGGGAATGTGAGTGGCCTAGATCATGTTGACCGTTTTCACCTGGGGAGGAAATTTCTTCTGTCCCCCCGTGTTCGGACGCCGGGGCTCTTCATCATCGTCGCTGTGCAGCCCCTTGTCCTTGTTTTTGGCATTTATTTTACCGGCCTATTTGAACACCCAACAGTCTCTATTAGTGTGGTTGGCTGGCTTGTCTGGGGTTCCATGAATTTGGCATGGGCATTCCAGTATGCGGTCCAGACTGGACGATCCCTGATTGTTTCGTTTGAACGGTTTCTTCCGCTGACCGGATTTGGATCCGCTGAATCCGGCGTTGACTGCTGTGTCTTCGGTGTTGTCGCCGTTGTTCCGTCGCTTGTGTCTGTTGCGCCGTAGCTTGCCATTATTGTCACGAATGTCTGAAGTGCTAGAATGTGGTGTAGTGCTACTGCGAGCCAACCAGCTGTCCTCGCCCATGCAAAAGCGGGTCATTAGTGTCGTGAGAGCTGCCATGGACTTGGGTTTCTCCTGGCCGAGGTGTCGTGCGAGCCACTCATCGTGGATATTATGCTTAAAGGCCGCCAGGGCTTCGGCGTCTGGACAGTCAACTATTTGGTTCTTTTTAGTTAAGAACCGAGTCCAGAATTTCCTGGCCGATTCTCCGGGCTGTTGAGTAATGTGACTCAAGTCATCGGCGTCCGGTGGTCGCACATATGTGCCTTGGAAGTTGTCGAGGAATGCTTCTTCCAGGTTTTCCCAACTGCCAATAGAATTTGCGGGCAGGCTGTTTAGCCAGGGCCGAGCGGGTCCTTTGAGCTTAAGGGGAAGATACTTGATGGCATGCAGATCATCTCCACGGGCCATGTGGATGTGGAGAAGGAAATCTTCGATCCATACTGCGGGGTCTATTGTGCCAACGTATGGTTCGATGTTTACGGGTTTGAACCCTTCTGGGAATTCATGATCCATCACTTCATCGGTGAAGCAGAGGGGGTGTGGGGCGCCTCTGTGCCGGGCTATGTCGCGACGCAGGCCGACTAAGTCTGGCTGGTTGTGTTCGGCCCGGCCAGATTTACTGTTAGTGTATCTAGTATGACGGACATTGTCATGTGCTGCAGCGTGCCCCCGTGATCCATAGATCGATCTTGGTTGTCCTGCAGTGTTATCCAATCTATTGCGCAGGTCGTGAGTATTGCCCCGGGCCGTAGTAAACTGGCATGGGGGTGCGGGCTGGTATTTGGGCTGATATGCCGTTTTATCCTGGCCACGGGGTGGCCGGTCAGCCGTGTGGCGCTCGAGTCCATATTCCTTGGCTGCCAGGACTTTTGTCCATCTGTCTGTGAGCAGGTCTTGATCAGCTTGAAGTTGCTGCTCTTTCTTCTTTAGGCTCCTCATAGTGGCAATAAGCCGGCGTTTGAAGCGCTCCTGCTCCACGGGGTCTTCAGGCATGCTGAACTCGTCGTCGCTGAGGCTAATCTCATCTTCAGAGGGGGGCATGTAGTTGTCCTCCGCTGGATACCCGTCCGTCGCCTGTTCATCTGGGTTGTCCTGCCCATCTTCCTGCTCGGCCTGCTCGAAGGCGGGCTGATCGGGGTTGTATTCATCTTCGGCACCATCCGGATTGTTATCGTCTCTGGTGCCCGTATTGTTGTGGCAGGGCTTGGAGCGGCGCTGGCGACGTCCATGCTTTGCTTTCTTCTTGGAGGGGTTATCCTCCGTTGCCTCATCGCCATTGGTTTCTTTCGGAGTGTCCACCATATATATGTCATATGAAGAGGTGGCTGTCCACCGCCCCGTGGGTGGTGGTTCCTGTTCTTCTCCTACATCGTCGTCCAAACCGTCGATGTCTTCGGAGTCGAAATGGAGCACGTCGTTCAAATCATCGACCGTGGCTATGAAGTGGGTGGTGGGTGGGCAACGAATTCCTTCGTCACTAGCTTCCCACTCGAGCCAGACATAGTTCGGCCGAGAGCCTCCTGACAACGAGAGAGACTTTAATGAGATCAACATGTCGCCAAAGGGCGAGTGCTGAAATACATCCACTGCGGTAAACTCCATTACCGGATCCCAACCAGGCTCGGAGGGCTCAGGAGCGCGTGGACTGGAACCTACAACCGGATACGAGTCCGGGGGTCCGGCATCACAGGCATCCCTAGAGGTGAGGCCTGGGTTCGGCTCTATCGCCGATGAGTGTGCGGCCTGCAGGGCAGGGTCCATCCACCCGTCCTTGGGCCACGCAGTCCGCTCCGGATTTAGGTCCGGGGATACTGCAGGGGTGATATCCCGAGCACTGTCCGATAGCAGGTCTAGGCCGTGCTCATCGTGACTGTCCGGCGCTCCTGGCGCAGGCCAGATTCTGTCGAAGATCAAGTCTCCACGGATATCGGCCGTGTAGTTCAGGTTTTCGAACCTGACTTGGTGGCCAGGGGCGTAGCTGTCGATCTGCTCCAGATGGCCAAGCAAATTGGCCCGCAGTGCGAAGCCACCGAACACAAAGATCTGTCCGGGGAGAAAAGTCTCACCATGGACCGTATTGTTGACGATTGAAGGCGCCATCAAGCCTCGAAGCGACGACATAGAGGAACTCTCAATGAAAGCACCAATGTTGGTGTCAAAACCGGCGGATCTCGGGTAGGGGGTCCCGATCTATGCGTCTTAGGCTGATGGTAACAGGAAGCAAGAGACACAATGTTTACCCAGGTTCGGTCCCTCTCGATGGAGGTAAAACCTTACTCCCTGCTTGATTAATATTGAAGATATGAGTAGTACAAGAGTAGATCTACCACGAGATCGTAGAGGCTAAACCCTAGAGGCTAGCCTATGATGGTATGATTGTAATTGTGATCGGCCTTCTAAGGACCATCCTCTCCAGTTTATATAGACAACAGAGAGGGCTAGGGTTTATATGGAGTTGGTTACAAGGAAGGAAATACAATATCCGGATTGCCAAGCTTGCCTTGCACGCAAAGGAGAGTCCCATCCGGACACGGGACGGAGTCTTGAGTCTTGTATCTTCACTCTTCAATAGTCCGGACGATGTACATAGTCCGGCCGTCTGGATACCCCCTAATCCAGGACTCCCTCACCATGGGCCTCCTTTTATAGGTGAAAGGGGCTGCCACAGTGGCACACAGGAGGTGGAAAGTGCTAGAGTGCTGAGAGCTTATCGCTGGTGTTACAGGACAAAGCACATTTAATGCGAGGCTTAGGTGTCCCTTGCTTTATCGGGGACGGGAGTGAGGCCCGTCCCGTCCGTCACTTCTCCTCCTCATTCCGACACGCACCCTGGCTAGCGATGCATGTGGTGCCATGTAGGTAGGCAAGCAGCTGAGGTGGCGCGGTGGTGGAGCCTCCACGAAGGTCTGCATGCCGCCACGTGGGTGCGTGTTGAGTTGGCCTAGAAGCTGCATACTGCCACGCAAGTGCCTACCCAGCTAGTTGGGCTGGCAGCTGCATGCGAACGGCGGCGGGGAGTTGGTTGGTGCGGCCTGGCAGTGGCCCTGCTGTCGCCCATGGCGAGGTTCTTGCCGGGTGGCCCGACAAGGGTCTTGCTGGGTGGCCCGGCAAGGGTCCTGCCGTGGCGCGCTGGCGTCCCCGACAAGGGTCTTGCCATGGGTCTTGTGGATTCCTTCGGTAAGGATCTTGGTGAGGATTGTTGTTTTCCAATGCTCATCCGATCTTAGGTATTTTATGTCTTCACAAAGATCTGCATGCCACCATGGAGGTGCCTCCCGAGCCTTGGTTCAACATGGCTGTTGGAGACCGTGGCTCAAGGATGGCCCGCTCCACTGGTGTGGGTGAGATGCCCCGGCAAGGGGCTTGCCGAGGCGGTGGAGGCTGCCCCCAGCAAGGGCCTTGCCGGGGCAACCTGCTTCGCCCGTCTGCGCTTTGTGGCCTTGGTCCTTGGCGTTATCTTGTTCGTCTTGTGCTTTCGGCTTCTCTCTGACTTCCCTTTCCTGCCCTGTTATGCGTGGCCGCGGCGGGTGGCTCTGACTGCCCGTGCACAAGTAAATGGGTCAAAAGCAGAGCCCCTACTTTTGTACACCGACAGGAGCCCCCGGGCCTGGGCCATACATAAGCGCAGCTCGTTGTTGGGCCAGGCCTAGAATGGTGCGCGGGCAGTCTGGATAGATATTTACAGCGGTAAATGCCCCGTCCGCTGCGCTTCCCCACAACCCGTGTTGAACGCGCGATGTGGAGGTCATGCGCGCGCATGAGGGAAACATGCTGGCGTCATCCATGGTGGTCAGTAAAGAGGCGGCTCGCATGCCTCTTTGAGACCACAGGGCCGCTGCTCATTTACTGCCATCGCTCGAAAACCGTCGCTCCACGTGTCCCACCGCGCCTATTCCATGCGCCATGTTCGCTGCATGCACGATGCAGGGCGAATGACAGGCGCGCGGGACGTGGGAAGTCGTGCGCGTGCGTGGGTCGATTCCCATGCGATTTTAATGGAGCGGGGAGGGCGGTCGACGACCCCACTCGTTGTCACTTCAACCAGCCGGATTGGCCAAGAGGGGGCGGCCGAGCCTCACCCCCGCCCCTCTATAAAGAGGGGAGCGGGAGGAACGGTGCCTCAACCCTTCGCCATCTGCCTCTCCCCATTCCTGATCCCTCCTTTCTTCTGCCATGGCGAGGGGGCGTGGCGACGCTTCATTGGTGTCAGCAAGGGTCTCGGCTCAACAACACATCGCCCCTCCCCAAGAGCTTGTGGCAGCGGAGCCAGTTGTGAGAGGGAGGGGGAGGGGGTGAGGTCGAGGCTGCCGTGGTGCTCGAGGGAGAGGAGGACGGGGCAGCAGACCGGCTTCGGCCCCGCAGTGGCCCCTCCTCCGCTTGAGGGTCACGTCGGGGACAACCCTCGCGAGTTCTTCGTCAGGCTGCGCCAGCCGCCGCGCCGTCGCCTTCGCCTCCTGACCCCGTTTGCATGGGAGATGGAGCTGGATCCACTGCAAGCGTTGCCGCTGCATATGAGGGGTTGTGGGAACAGCGGCATATGGGCCGACATAGAGTTCCCCGCCCGTCACGTCATGTACCTCCGTCGAGGGTGGAAGACCTTTGCCCGTGTTCACAGCTTGACGGAGGGGCTCACTCTCCATTTCAAGTTAATGGAGAGTGGCCTCCTCTCTGTCAAGATCTTTGGGCTCTTCGGGACTCGCGTAAGGTGCTGCGTGGAGAGCTCCTCCGATGATGAAGATTCCTCCTCGAACGAGGGTGACGAGGAGGACAGCGGAAGCGACGACGAGGGGAGCGGGCAGCAGGATGACGGGTCCGACTAGGTGTCAGGCGCCGCTCCGAGTAGCACCGGCGATCCCATCACCCGTGTCGCCGGCTCCTTGAACCTTTCGGGGTCGCCTCCTTGGGAAGCTGGCGTTGGGAGGCCGCGGAAGAAGAAGAGGACGGGCGGCAAGGCCGTCATGTCGGAGTACGCGGGCACCGACGCCTTTGTAGCGTATTGATAGTCGTGCCGCCTCGTCTTCCAGCTCTTCTACCGTCATCATCATCACCAGCCTCCCTTCGGGGCGGCCGCCGGGATGTTCTCCTGGTGCCTTCTGCTGCTCGTACTTCGCCTAGGCGCCCCTTTTGCCCTTTTTCCTTCTTGTTCCATTTCCTAGAGAAAGGGACAAGAAAGGAATTACGGGCACCTTATCTCTTTTTCATCCTGTAAGCCTTCGGGCCTTCATTAGATTTAGGACTTGTAATCCCCTTGCTCATGTTTTTCATTCCGTATGAACTGTACCTGTATGGGATGTTTTTAATGAAAAAGGATGTTTGCCGGGATTTTCGTTCGTGAGTGAAACCCACGGCAAGGAACGAATCCTTGTTACCATCTAAAGTAAACGTTTTACGCCCGGCAACAAGCCTCACCGTTCCCCCATCTTGCTCGACCTTTCTCACGCTCTCAGAGGAGGCAGGGATGAGATGAGTTTGGGCCCCACGTTCTATCCCTTTGCTGCGGCAACTACGACCAGCTTTGGACCCAGGAGATAAACCTTGGGCTCGGAAAGAGGGGAGCATGGTAGCTTGGATATAAAACGGGATCTCACATCCCCCAGTTCGTAATGAAATGCATGATAGGGGATAAAAGACTTATCTGGACCTGCCGCCCCCCGACAATCTTGGCTTGCCACGGACGGATCCTTGTATTTGCAGCCGCCGGCAACCTTGGCTTGCCGGGGTCGAGACACTGGTCCGTTCCTTCCTCCAAAACATCTCAGCAGAAATACTTACGTGTCCTGTGAACCAAAAAGGACAGGGAAGGAACAGAGAGATGCACACTCGACCTCTAAGCTAGGGGTTAGCTGCTGCCAAGCACTATCAACCCTAACCGAGGAGGAAACTCGACCTAGCATGCATGCTATAACTTAGGTTGCCAGCGCTTCGTTTATTAGTGCTCAAGGTCTACGCCTGGCTTTGTACAAAGGGTTACATGCCTTGCCGGCAAGGCTTGTACAAAAGGGTGGCCTGTCAGGAGGCCCGGCAGCCGCGCCTTATGGGTAAAACTTGTGAAGATGCTCGATGTTCCATAAGTTGTTCACTGGTATGGCATCTTCGGTCTCCAAGCGGACTGCGCCGGGCCTAGTGACTCGTGTTACCCGATAAGGGCCTTCCCACTTTGGCATCAACTTGTTGGAATCTTGGACGACTGAACGTGCCGAAGAACAAGGTCACCTTCCTCAAAGCTCCGGGCATGAACCTTGTGGCTATGGTAGTGGCGCAAGGCTTGTTGGTAGCGTGCTGCTCTCACAGCCGCTCAGAGACGATTGTAGGACCTTGAGAAGAGGTGTCTAGAGGGGGGGTGATTAGACACTAAGTACCAAAGTTGCAGTTTTTAACTTATTTAAGTTTAAGTGGAGTTTAGGCACAAATTTAACATTCACAACATATAGCAAGCAAGCATGCAAAGAGTACATGAGCAGCGGAAAGTAAAGCATGCAACTTGCAAGAGTGTAAAGGGAAGGGTTTTGGAGGATTCAAACGAAATTGGAGACACGGATGTTTTTGGCGTGGTTCCGATAGGTGGTGCTATCGTACATCCACGTTGATGGAGACTTCAACCCATGAAGGGTAACGGTTGCGCGAGTCCATGGAGGGCTCCACCCAAGAAGGGTCCATGAAGAAGCAACCTTGTCTATCCCACCATGTCCGTCACCCACGAAGGACTTGCCTCACTAGCGGTAGATCTTCACGAAGTAGGCGATCTCCTTGCCCTGACAAACTCCTTGGTTCAACTCCACAATCTTGTCGGAGGCTCCCAAGTGACACCTAGCCAATCTAGGAGACACCACTCTCCAAGAAGTAACAAATGGTGCGTTGATGATGAACTCCTTGCTCTTGTGCTTCAAATGATAGTCTCCCCAACACTCAACTCTCTCTCATAGGATTTGGATCTGGTGGAAAGAAGATTTGAGTGGAAAGCAACTTGGGGAAGGCTAGAGATCAAGATTCATATGGTAGGAATGGAATATCTTGGCCTCAACACATGAGTAGGTAGTTCTCTCTCAGAAATAGGATACTGGAAGTGTAGGTTCGTTCTGATGGCTCTCTCCACGAATGAAGAGGAGGTGGAGGGTATATATAGCCTCCACACAAAATCTAACCATTACACACAGTTTACCAATCTCGGTGGGACCGAATCAACAAACTCAGTCAGACCATTTAGTAAACCTAGTGACCGTTAGGATTTTCGGTGGGACCGAAATGCAACTCGGTAGGAACGATATGATTAGGGTTAGGGCATAACATAATCTCGGTGAGACCGAGTACACAAACTCAGTGAGACCGATTTTGGTAATTAGCTAACCAGGGAGTTGGTCAGGCAAACTCGGTGGGACCGATTACTCAAACTCGGTGAGATCGATCTTGGTAATAAGTTAACCAGAGAGTTTGCATTGTAATCTCGGTAGTACCAATTAAACAAACTCGGTGAGACCGATTTTGATAATGGACATACACAGAGAGATTACAATCCCATCTTGGTGAGACCGAGATCCCTATCGGTGAGACCCATTTGCCTAGGGTTTGTGGTAGTGGCTATGACATTTGAACTCGGTGGCGCCGGATAGAAAGAATCGGTGTGACCAATTTGGCTTTAGGTTTAGGTCATATGTGTGGAAGTGGGAAAGTAGTTGAGGGTTTCGGAGCATATCGCTGAGCACTGTGGAGCAAGAAACTCATTAAGCAACACCTCATCCCTTCTTGATAGTATTGGCTTTTCCTATAGACTCAATGTGATCTTGGATCACTAAAATGTAAAATGAAGAGTCTGGAGCTTGAAGCTTTAGCCAATCCTTTGTCCTTAGCATCTTGAAGGAGTTCCCACATCCTTTAGTCCATGCCACTCCATTGTTGAACTTATCTGAAACATACTAGATAAAAGTGTTAGTCCAACAAGAGATATGTTGTCATTAATGACCGAAACCACCTAGGGAGCACTTGTGCTTTCAATCTCCCCCTTTTTGGTAATTGATGACAACATACATCAAAGCTTTAGATAAGGATATAAAGAATAGCAAGTAAAGCTTTGGAAAGACATGTAACAAGCATAGGCTCCCCCTACATATATGCAAACATGTGAATATGGAATATAGAAGCATGTGAGAGCATAACCATGATAGAGTAGGCAATGAGTTACATGTATCTTGGCCATATGCATCAGAGCAAAGAATATTAAAGAAAATATCTTCATGCTCATGAGTCCTTCTTGCAAACAGTATGTTCATCAGTAAGAATTCCTCATACACATGATTGTGATGCATATACTTACCTTGTAGTCTTGAGTTGGCTTAGGATGGAATGAACCTGCGTAAACAAGGTTAGATAACACAGGTACATCTACTAGCCAGAGCAAACAGAAGAAACCACAAGAATACCAAGACTGGGATGACATGTAGAGAGTGAGTACTAAGTACCACATTGGATTAGACATGTCCCCAAGAGTAATGATATGCAATGAATTTAAATGATTTCTTTCCCTTAGATGTCTTGCCCCCCTGAATCTAGCATGGGATACTGGGAGAAGATAGGGAACAGAAAACAGAGCTGAAAGATATAATGAACAGAGCAAATGCAAGCTAATGTAAATAAGCATATATGAACATGTCTTTCCCCCTCAATAAGACATGTGAAATCTCTCCTCTTGAACACCGAGCATCTGGGATCCTTGAGAAATACTTTCTACTTGAGTATTCTCTCCCCCCTGGAGATCTCTTTCTCTCCCCCTATGGAAGTGATATTCTCTCTCCCTTTGGAAGAAATGAGCTTGGATGTGATCTCTCTAAGTGATAAGTTTTGATGTGATCTCTCTCTCCCCCTTTGACATCAATTTCCAAGAAGGGTTTTCTGGAATTTGTTGTGAATGGGTTTGGTCCTGGGGTAACAACACAAAGCACTGGATAAAATTGTGATGCTTGTAGAGGACAAGATTCATTGAGTGGAGTTGGATCAGAAGAAACACATAATTAGTGGCAAACTGTTTTTCCTATGGGAGATCGGTGGCACCGAGTGGTATGCTTCGGTTGTACTGAAAGAATTCGGTTGGACCGAAGATAACTAATCGGTGGAACCGAGTTCATCACAGAGAAAACACTTGTCACCTCAGCTCACTAGACTAGTAGGATCTCACAAAGATTTGCAAGGAATTTACTAACTGATATGCAAAGAATTGGATGCAGTAAATGCTGAACAAACAGAAAAGAAAGAAATCTAGATGAAGTTTTTTCTGATAAAAAGGGAAACAAATATGCATGAGACAGATGCAAAAACACAGAAAAGAACACAAGAGAACTTCATCTAGAGATGGTCGGCGACAAAGTCACCTATGTTAGAGTATATTGACTTAGGAGTCAAGTGAGATCACTTGATCATAGGTCATACTCATCGTTTAAGCTTAAAATGGGATTACCATTTTTCATTTAAGCATCTTGATGTATTCACATCTTGTCGAGTTGCTTTAGGTCATGACTCGGAGTAAAGCTTCTCTAAGATGGAATAACATACCTTGGTTGGTGGTGTTGATCATGTAGTTGAACTTGTGTGGGTTGCTCTAGGTTGATATAGCCAAGAGTTGGGAGCACCACTTGAAATTTGAGTCCATCTACCTACATGGGTTAGTTCTTGCAAGGAAGAGCACTTGTGTATCCAAAAATGACAATCATGAAGCTCAACATGGAATTTGTCAAAGGATATGTTTGAATGGTTCCGTGCTTCCTTGTCTTCAACCACCTTTGTATAGAGACTTGGTGATGTACAGATTGCTCAAGATGTGAGTAGGTTTCAATCTCATGGAATTTGATCCAACCAAGTATCTACATGGGTTAGATAACATGCAAGATGCAAATATGTCCAAGATATAAGATGTCATCATAAGAGAAATATCAAGGATTAGTCATAAGCTCATGTCTTGCATGTATCCAATGGAGTTTCTACTCCAAGTTTGAAGCATCAATGATGTTCAATTCTCCTCTCAACCTGCAAAACACTTTCTCATCAAGAGGTTTAGTGAATATATCCGCTAATTTCTTTTCAGTGCGAACATGCTTAAGATCAATGTCACCCTTAGCAGCATGATCTCGAATGAAATGATGACGAACTTCAATATGCTTAGTTCGAGAATGTTGCACAGGATTATGACCAATTTTGATAGAACTTTCATTGTCACAAAGCAATGGAACATGTTTCACATATATCCCATAATCTTTAAGAGTTTGGGTCATCCAAAGTAATTGAGCACAACATGAACCAGCGACAAAGTATTCCGATTCGGCTGTGGATAAGGATACCGAGTTTTGTTTCTTGGAGGACCAAGACACAAGTGATCTACCAAGAAATTGACAAGTACCCGAAGTGGACTTTCTATCAACCTTGTCTCCGGCATAGTCCGAATCGGAGTAGCCAATAAGATCGAAAGAGGCCCTCTTGGGATACCAAATGCCAAAATTTGGTGTATGGATTAAGTATCTCACTATCCTTTTCACGGCCTTAAGATGACATTCTTTAGGAGCAGCTTGATATCGTGCACACATGCACACACTTAGCATAATATCAGGACGTGAAGCACATAGATATAACAATGATCCAATCATAGAGCGATAAACCTTTTGATCAACCGGTTCATCATCTTTGGTCAAGTCAAGATGCCCACTAGTAGGCATGGGTGTAGGCATACCTTTGCATTCTTGCATATGAATTTCTTGAACAAATCCTTAGTGTACTTTGTTTGAGAGACAAAAGTACCTTCCTTAGTTTGCTTGATTTGCAACCCAAGAAAGAATTTGAGTTCACTCATCATAGACATCTCAAACTTCTCCGACATAAGTTTCCCAAACTTTTCACTAAAATGAGGGTTAGTTGAATCAAATATAATATCATCAACATAAATTTGGCATACAAAGAGTTCTCCATTAACCCTTTTAGTAAAAAGAGTAGAATCAATCTTCCCAATTTCAAAGCCTTTTTCTATAAGGAACTTGGTCAAGCATTTATACCACGCTCTAGGAGCTTGTTTAAGACCATAAAGGGCTTTGCGAAGTTTGTAAACATGATTTGGTTTCTTAGGATTGATAAAGCCGGGAGGTTGTTTAACATAAACTTCCTCCTCTATTTCACCATTTAGAAAAGCACTTTTAATGTCCATTTGGTACAAGGTGATATAATGGTGATTAGCATAGGCAAGTAAGATGCAAATGGACTCAAGTCTAGCAACGGGAGCATAAGTCTCACCGTAGTCCATACCTTCGACTTGTGTGTAGCCTTGGGCGACAAGACGTGCTTTGTTGCGAACTACTTGTCCATCTTCATCTTGCTTGTTACGAAACACCCATTTGGTACCGATGATGTTGTGGTTGTTGTCGGGCTTCTCAACCAATGTCCAAACTTGGTTCCTCTCAAAGTTGTGTAGCTCTTCATGCATAGCATTTATCCAATCCGGATCTTCCAATGCTTCTTCGACCTTCATAGGTTCAATGCTAGAGATGAAAGAATAGTTTTCACAAAAGTTAGCTAAACGAGTTTTAGAGCGAGTGATTCTCCCGGTTTGAATATCATTGTAGATTTGCTCGACGGGATGGTCTTTAGCAATTCTTGCTCGAACTTGTGAAAGCTTTTGCTTGGATCTTGGTTGAACTTCTTCTTCATCTTGTTCTTCTTCTTGGCCTTCTTCATTGTTGGCGTTGTCGTACTCTTGTCGTGGTGGAGAAGGAGGTTGTTGATGTTCATCTTGATGCACTTCCTCGTTTTCTTCATCTTGGTGTGTCCCACTTGTGGATGCTTCCGTATCAATTCTTGGTTCACCTTGTCGTGATGTAGAAGCTTCCACTTGGATGGACGATGTACTCTCATTCACCTCCATTGGACGGACCTTGCCAATAGATAAGTCTTGGATTGCTTCCGGAGGATCTTTGTCTCCTACATCAACAGGCAATTGCTCGGTGAGGAGCTCGTGTGCCGTCTTGCCGAGTAGCTTGTGAAGATACAAGTAATTTGTTGCATGACAAGCTGTCTCAACCGCTTCTGCCCAAAAGTGCTTCGGTGTCTTGTACTCATCAAGCATCGTTCTCGCCATTTCGATGAGCGTCCGGTTCTTCCTCTCAACAACTCCATTTTGTTGAGGTGTGTACGTAGCCAAGAACTCATGTGAAATCCCTTCTTCGTCAAGAAAGGTGTCCACATTTGCGTTCTTGAACTCCGTTCCGTTGTTGCTGCGAACCTTCTTGATCTTCACTTCAAATTGATTTTGGGCCTTCCTAGCGAAGTTTTTGAAGATCTTTTGGACCTGCGATTTATCATCGAGAAAGAACACCCACGTAAATCTTGAAAAATCATCAACTATAACTAGACCAAAAGAATTTCCACCGAGACTCTTGTAAGAGTTGGGACCAAAAAGATCCATGTGAAGTAGCTCGAGTGGCCTCCTTGTGGTCATGATGTTCTTCACGGGATGCCTTCCTCCAACCTGTTTACCTGCTTGACAAGCACTGCAGAGTCTATCCTTATCAAATATGACATCGTTAACACCAAGGATATGATTTCCTTTAATAAGCTTGTCAAGTTTCTCATGCCAACGTGACCTAGTCGTCTATGCCATAACCAACCTTTTGAGGATTTAGCAATGAAGCAAGTTTTAGGTTGAGACTTTTTAGTGAAATCAACAATGTATAGATCACCTCTACGTATACCGGTATAGACCATTTTATGATTGTCTCGACGAAACACTTGGCAATCTACTTCAGTAAATAGGACATTGAAACCGAAATCAGCAAGTCTAGATACTGAAAGTAAATTGTAGCCAAGAGATTCAACGAGCATAACATTCTGAATGGAGCTATCATGTGAGATGGCCACCTTACTGAGGCCAACCACCTTACCCTTTGAGTTGTCACCGAAAGTGACATACTTTCGAGGACTATCATTTTCAGCAAGCTCGCGAAACATGTCTTTATCTCCGGTCATGTGATCGGTACATCTACTATCAAGAACCCATTCCTTTCCTCCTGCCATATATCCCCGAAGATTTGCCATAAGACCAAAATATCTCATTGCATCATCAAGATCAAAGTCATCATCATCATCCTCATCATAGTATCCATGTTCAACATCGTCATGTGGTGGATCAATTCCTAGTGAGAGTGATTCATTAGTATGAGTTTGACAATAATCTCCTCTATGAATTCTAGTAGCTTCGTAAATGATATTGCTAATAATTCCTACATTTCCTTTGGCACGCATAAGATTTGTAAGTTCAAATAGACGATCACCAAACATAGGATCACTAGTATTCATCTTACTCAAAGCAATGGACTTATGAAGAATTTCATCAAATTTTTTCAAAGAATAATCAGGAAATCATTCCTCAAGAAATTTCCATATAGTGTAGGCACATTCAAGAGTAGGCAGTTTTCCAACCAAGTTTCTAGGCAAGCCTCTAGTGATAAGATTAACAGTTCTAGCATTCCTAATCATGTCAATAGACTCATCAAGGGTAGGATGCATAGGATCAACATAAGGTGCACAAGGACTAGCAATGTACTTGTTCAAATTATATTGATTGAAAATTACAAGCATCTCATTTTTCCACTCATGAAAGTACTCTCCATCAAGAATAGGCACTCTATGTCTAAGACTCCCCAAAGTAGACTCATCCATCTTCCTCCAATGGTGATTAAACCAAGGCAATGGAGACCAATGCTCTAATACCACTTGTAGGACCTTGAGAAGAGGTGTCTAGAGGGGGGGGGGTGATTAGACACTAAGTACCAAAGTTGCAGTTTTTAACTTATTTAAGTTTAAGTGGAGTTTAGGCACAAATTTAACATTCACAACATATAGCAAGCAAGCATGCAAAGAGTATATGAGCAGCGGAAAGTAAAGCATGCAACTTGCAAGAGTGTAAAGGGAAGGGTTTTGGAGGATTCAAACGCAATTGGAGACACGGATGTTTTTGGCGTGGTTCCGATAGGTGGTGCTATCGTACATCCACGTTGATGGAGACTTCAACCCACGAAGGGTAACGGTTGCACGAGTCCACGGAGGGCTCCACCCAAGAAGGGTCCACAAAGGAGCAACCTTGTCTATCCCACCATGGCCGTCGCCCACGAAGGACTTGCCTCACTAGCGGTAGATCTTCACGAAGTAGGCGATCTCCTTGCCATTACAAACTCCTTGGTTCAACTCCACAATCTTGTCGGAGGCTCCCAAGTGACACGTAGCCAATCTAGGAGACACCACTCTCCAAGAAGTAACAAATGGTGCATTGATGATGAACTCCTTTCTCTTGTGCTTCAAATGATAGTCTCCCCAACACTCAACTCTCTCTCATAGGATTTGGATCTGGTGGAAAGAAGATTTGAGTGGAAAGCAACTTGGGGAAGGCTAGAGATCAAGATTCATATGGTAGGAATGGAATATCTTGGCCTCAACACATGAGTAGGTAGTTCTCTCTCAGAAATAGGATACTGGAAGTGTAGGTTCGTTCTGATGGCTCTCTCCACGAATGAAGAGGAGGTGGAGGGGTATATATAGCCTCCACACAAAATCTAACTGTTACACACAGTTTACCAATCTCGGTGGGACTGAATCAACAAACTCGGTCAGACCGATTTAGTAAACCTAGTGACTGTTAGGATTTTCGGTGGGACCGAAATGCAACTCGGTAGGACCGATATGGTTAGGGTTAGGGCATAACGTAATCTCGGTGAGACCGATTACACAAACTCAGTGAGACCGATTTTGGTAATTAGCTAACCAGAGAGTTGGTCAAGCAAACTCGGTGGGACCGATTACTCAAACTCGGTGAGACCAATCTTGGTAATAAGTTAACCAGAGAGTTTGCATTGTAATCTCGGTAGTACCGGTTAAACAAACTCGGTGAGACCGATTTTTATAATGGACATACACAGAGAGATTACAATCCCATCTTGGTGAGACCGAGATCCCTATCGGTGAGACCGATTTGCCTAGGGTTTGTTGCAGTGGCCATGACATTTGAACTCGATGGCGCCGGATAGAAAGAATCGGTGTGACCGATTTTGGCTTTAGGTTTAGGTCATATGTGTGGAAGTGGGAAAGTAGTTGAGGGTTTTGGAGCATATCACTAAGCACTGTGGAGCAAGAAACTCATTAAGCAACACCTCATCCCTTCTTGATAGTATTGGCTTTTCCTATAGACTCAATGTGATCTTGGATCACTAAAATGTAAAATGAAGAGTCTGGAGCTTGAAGCTTTAGCCAATCCTTTGTCCTTAGCATCTTGAAGGAGTTCCCACATCCTTTAGTCCATGCCACTCCATTGTTGAACTTATCTGAAACATACTAGATAAAAGTGTTCGTCCAACAAGAGATATGTTGTCATTAATTACCGAAACCACCTAGGGAGCACTTGTACTTTCAATGATCTTCCTCATGGAGCGTTACATCATCTTGCCGCAATCGCTCTCGCTCAAACTCATCATAAGAGAGCACTCGAGGTGACCCGTATATGAGTTTCGTGGGGAGAACTACTTCTGCCCCGTAGACCAGGGCAAAGGGTGTCTGGCCGGTGGCTCGATTTGGCGTCGTTCTAATCGACCAAAGAACCACCACCAACTCATCAATCTAGCATCTTCCACTCTTGCACAGCTTGTCAAAAGTCTTCGTTCTTAAGCCTCGCAGGACTACAACATTTGCTCTCTCCGCTTGGCCGTTGCTCCGTGGATGTGCCACGGAGGCAAAACAGACCTTGCTGCCGAGATCTTCAATGTATTGCATGAAGGTGTGGCTTGTGAACTGTGTGCCATTATCGGGGATGATCCTTTTGGGCACCCCAAAACGGCACACTAGTCCCTTGAAGAACTTGATGGCCGACTGCGCCGTCACCTTCCTCACTGCTTCCACCTCTGGCCACTTTATGAACTTGTCGATTGCAACGTACAAGTACTCAAAGCCCCAGACAACACACGGGAAGGGGCCCAATATGTCGAGCCCCCAGACCGAGAAGGGCCAGGAGAGAGGGATGGTTTGAAGGGCTTGGGCTGGCTGATGAAGTTTCTTTGAATGGAACTGGCATGCTTCACACTTGGTTACTAATGTCGTCGCATCTTGGAGGGCGGTGGGCCAGAAAAAGCCTTGCAAGAATGCCTTGCTGGCAAGGGCCCTTGACCCTATGTGGGAGCCACATATGCCTCCATGTATCTCCGCCAACAGCTCTAGTCCTTCCTCCTGGGAGATGCACTTCAATTTCACCCCGTTCGGTCTCTTTCTGTACAAAACATTGTCAACGAATTGGTACAGAGCAGACCGGCGGGCTACTTTCTGTTGGGGAACATAGTAATTTCAAAAAATTTCCTACGCACACGCAAGATCATGGTGATGCATAGCAACGAGAGGGGAGAGTGTGTCCACGTACCCTCGTAGATCGAAAGCGGAAGCGTATGACAATGCGGTTGATGTAGTCGTATGTCTTCACGATCCGACCGATCCAAGCACCAAACGTACGTCACCTCCGAGTTCAGCACACGTTCAGCTCGATGACGATCCCTGGACTCCGATCCAGCAGGGTGTTGGGGATGAGTTCCGACAGCACGACGGCGTGGTGACGATGATGATGTTCTACCGACGCAGGGCTTCGCCTAAGCACCGCAACAATATGATCAAGGTGGAATATGGTGGAGGGGGGCACCGCACAGGGCTAAGGAACGATCACGAAGATCAACTTGTGTCTAGAGGTGCCCCCCTCCTCCGTATATAAAGGGGGGAGGATGAGGGGGCCGGCCAAGGGGGTGGCGCGCCCTAGGAGGGGGAAACATACTCCAAGTAGGTTTGCCCCTCCCTTTCCTACTCCAAGAAGGAGGGGGAAGGAAGGAGTGGGGGTGGCGCCAACTGTCGTGGTTCTAAGTCTGACAGTAGTGTAGGGGGGTACTAAGGGAGAGGCAAGATCCTAGCTATGGAGTAGTTGTACACGCAAGAGTTTTACGAGTTCAGGCCCTTCTCGGAGGAAGTAACAGCCCTACGTCTCGGTGCCCGGAGGCGGTCGACTGGATTATATGTGTGTGAGATACAGGGGTGCGAACCCTTCTGCCTGTGGAGGGGGGTGGCTTATATAGAGTGCGCCAGGACCCCAGCCAGCCCACGTAGCGGAGGGTTCAATGTACATAAAGGTCAGACATTACTGGTAACGTCTTACATAAAGTGATATCATGGCCATAAAGACTACTTAATAACAGACTGTTTGGATGCAGAGTGACCCTATATCTCCTGGTGGTCGAGTGAGTCTTCATGGTCGAGTGTCTTCGAGTCCGTCGAGTGACATCCTTCCAGGTCGACTGAAAGGTAGTTTCTTCTAGAGATGTCATTGGGAAGGGTATTTTGGACTGGTCCATGACCGTACCCTAGGTACATGGCTTCATCATTAGCCCTCGGATGGATCGAGGTTTGAGTGAGGAAGGAGTTGAGAATTCTTCCGACCCCTCTTTTTGTGCTATGAGTATGTCTTGTTCTGGATCAATGACCTTGGGTGACGGCACCAACTTCTTTTCCAGTCGCCTTGATCCATTCTTTATATTGATCAAGTGACTTTTCTATACTTGGAGATCTCCGAGCGATGGATCAGAGGAAATCTTCAGTCTGACAAGTTGTTCTGCTGTTCGCGAATTTAGCGGGATCTGAATTTCGGGAAGCGCGCGAGGCGGAGGAAGCCGCAGTACTCGGATTGGTTAAGGCAGGGACGCCTCGATTTCCACGCCACCTTTTTCGCCACGTATCGCGCGTGACTGTTGCGGGATTTGACAAGATCGCCTAGGCCTACCAGTCAGCCACTTGGAAGAGACTTCATATAAGGCGCCGGACGGGGGTTTTCAAACAGTGCGCCCTCAATCCCCTCTCCCTCTTCCTCGAACTCGCCCGCTGCGCTCGCCTCCACCTCCGCCTCGCTGCTCCTTGCGCGCCTCGCCGGCGACGATGGTGAAGGAAAAGACGACGGCTATGGAGCGAGCGAAGAAGGCGACGGTGAAGGCGAAGGGGAGAGCGCCTAGTCGGGGCGGATCCTCGTCGCGGACCGGCCTGCCGCAAGGCTGGATCCTGGGAGACTGGATCCGCTCGACCATCACCTAGAAGGACCTCGATGACCTGGCCAACGAAGGACTGATCCCCCATGGGTCAGCAAGGCTTCCGGGGAAGGAGTGGTAGCCGCAGCCTCAGGAGGGTGAGTGCGTCCTCTTAGCCACCCATGTAGATCGCGGTTTTTCTCTGCCGCCGAATCTTTTCTTCTGGGGGTTTCTGAACTTCTTTGGTGCACAACTCCATCACTTCACACCCAACTCCATTGCCTACCTTGCCGCTTTCATGTCTTTGTGCGAAAACTTCTTGGGTTGCCGGCCGCACTGGGGCCTTTTCAAACACATTTTCACCTGTCGCTCTCACACGGTGAAAAAGGCTTGCCCGAATGACGAGAGAACCCAAGTAATCCAGATGTGTGGGGGTCTCGGGGTTCAGATGAGGAGTAAGAGTGCCTTTCCAGCCATGACCCTTCCCGAGTCAGTTCGAGGGTGGCAGTCGACCTGGTTCTACTGCCAAGACCAGTCGACGCCAGGGCAGTCGACTGGCCTCCCCCCGTTCTCCATGGACCGAGTGAACAAGCTATCTTCTCTGAAGGTGCTTCCGGAGGAGAAGGCTCAGGTTAGGATGTTGATGGAGCGCGTGGTCCAGCTCATTCGCGACGGAGTGACGGGCATGGATCTTCTAGAGGTTTTCCTTCGACGGCACATTCAGCCACTTCAGTATCGGGGCCATCGGATGTGGTTGTACTCTGGTACTGAAGACACCACTCGGGTTCACCCGGAGGAGGTCGACGATGTCACTCTAGAGAGGTGGATGACCGCCATCACGGGGAACAGAGATAATCCTCGTGGAGCCAGGAGGATCCCGCCACTCGACCAGTCCTACGAACCAGACAAGGTCTGACTACATTTCTCTGACTGTGATTCTGTTTCCTTCATCCTGCTTTGCTGCAATTCGGTCGACTGACCTTTATCTTGTTTGTTGTCTTCCAGATCACTACCGAGATGTACTCGATGCCCAACGGGGCGCAAGAACAGACCGAAGAAGAAGAAGGAAGTGGAGGTGAAAGTCAGGAGGAGTGGGAGTTGGACGGCCACGAGGGTGAAGAAGACGCTGGCTCTGATGAAGAAGAGGAGGAGGAAGAGGAGGAGGTAGTCGAGCCTCCTCATACTGAAAGACGGTCCAAGCTCACTCATGATCCTGCGGTCGAGCGTGGCAAGGGAGCTGTGCCTGCTGGGCAGTCGACCAAACACCCTCGGACGACTTCTCCGGCGCTGACTGAGAAAGCGTCGAAGCAACCCCGAGCGGCACCGACAAAAACGGCGAAGGCTCTACCAAAGATGAGGATGGAGATTCCGACTGTTTCTGGGTAATGGCATAACTCATGTTTTCTCTTTCAACATGGATATATTCTTGGCCGACCCGATCGCTGACCCACTGATTTCTGAAATCGCAGTGCTGCTACTTCTGAGACCTCAGCCAGGCATGACGATCAAGAAATGGAGGATGCTGCCACTTCCAATCCTGGTATGATCTGTGCAGTTTCACTTTTGGTCGATCGGATCTTCATTTTTGACTTTGAACCTTTTCTGTAGCTCCACCTAGCATTATCATTGATCTCCCCGACAATAATCATGAGGAGCCACTGAGGCAAAGGAGGAACAGGAAAGCGTCTGCTGGCAAGACTGCTCAGGTTGCGTCAGCGCCTGAGACATTGGTTCCGGAGGGGGGCAATGTTGCTCGGGATACCGTGTCCTTTGCGGTGCCGTTGACGAGTGTCTGCCCTCCGTCGTCGAGTGCTGATCCACCTTCCCTCTTCTCCACACACCACGTCCCATAGGACCAAGCAGGTGCTGCCAAGGAAGGCATACGCCAGGCGGGGGTCATGATGGAGCAGGTGAAGGCGATCCGAGACGCCAGCCAAGCAGCTTATGATACAAGTTCAGCTCTTCAGAGCAATGTCCAGGTTAGTTGACCAACGCATGTTCTATTAGGATATGATACCTGGCAATTTTTCTTTCTGAACATCTTAATACTTGTCATACACCCACTGGGTGTGTCGATTGAAATGTCTGGATTAGTGGGGGCACGCTGAGTGCGCCCACTGGGTGTAGTCCCCGAGACTACGGTGGACTGCTGGCAGTCGACTGTAGTCTTTATGTCTTGAACTTTTTTCTCTTTTACTTTCTTCACTCGATCTGGTCGAATGGAATCATGGAACCAGTGGGGGCACGTTGAGTGCACCCACTAGGTGTAGTCCCTGAGACCGTGGTCGACTGCTGGTAGTCGGCTATGGTCTAAAGAATACTTTGCTTTTTTTGAAACTGTGTCTAACTATTGGCAGTTAGCTACTTTCGGTCGACTGATCGATCCGAGCAGGTAGAACCAGTGGGGGCACGCTGAGTGCACCCACTGGGTGTAGTCCCCGAGACTACATTTGAAATTTTTGATTCGGCTGTAGTCTTAGAAATGCTACGATTTTTCTCTTAGTCACTCAGAAATGACCTGTCTTTGATGTCTGTCAACTGATCTTTCGCAGAAATCTTGCGAGCTTGTGGCTTGTTATACTGAGTTGGAGAACAAGCATATCCAGCTCGAACTTGATCTGAAGCTTGTCCAGGAGAAATTCACGAAGGCGAAGGAGGAGAAAAAAGGTATGTTTGGTGAGAACCTTGACGGATGCCCCTATTTTTTGTCCATTCCTGAGTCGGACCTCACTGTCATTTCGTAGATAAACTAAGGGATGCTCTGAAGAAGAAGGACCTTGACCTCGCCGAGGCGCAGAAAGCGGCTTCGGACAAGACGAAACTCGCAGAAGAAAAGTTGGCTTCAATCAGCAAGCTTGAAGAGGAGAATACCAATCTGAAAGCTGCTCTCGACGTGGCCAACAAGGAGGTCAGCCGACTGAAGAATGACAAGATGGCCCTGAGTGACAAAGCTAGCGAACTGGTGGGAAAGAAGAATGACTTAGAGGCTTATCTGGGAGGGCTCGCCAAGAAGTTATTCCTCATGCTCGAAGGTAACCCCTTATATCCGACTGGTAATTACTGACTTATTGTAGGAACGTTAGCTTATCCTTGGATCGTATCCACAGAATTCTGCCAAAACTTTGAAGAGGAAACTAGTCGAGTGGAGACTGGCTTAGATCCCATCAACTCTCATGTGAAGGATGAAGCCGCCATGAACATGCTCCGTCTTGAGTCTCGCGTTGCTGCTGTGGTCGACTATCTGGTGAGACTGAAGGTTGCAACATCACGCATCGACACAGCACTCTGGCCGGGAGAAACACTTCAGAATGATCTCGAGTGCAAGAATGGAAAAAATCTTCTGCCAGGTGTGGTGCCGACGTTGCTCCGTCTCTGGTCCATGTTCACTGCAAGGACGCGCGAGAGGACATGCTGGCGTCTCTCAAAGTGACCAATACCAAGAAGCACGACTTCCGATCTTTCATGGAGACCTTCATTGCTGCTGCCACTTGGATCGCAGATGGAATCGACCTGGACGAGTTCGTTGCGCCTTCCAGTCCTCCACAGGAGGAGTAAAAAACTTCTATGCTTGATGCCTTAAATTTGCCTCGGAATGCCGAGTGGTTTTTGTAACTGATAAACTTTAACAGGCTTGGTGCCTGAGCACTTCTGGATCCGTAGGACGTTATCTGAACTTGGGTTTGCCGTTGAATATGTTTGCATCTGCCTTCGAACGATCGCTCGGAATATATACTAGTGTTTGTGATGCACTTTTGTAGGTAGGGATGAAGCACAAATTGCAATCGACTTGTGCTCGTCATGCTTAGGCGAGCACCGGGCCGCGGCTAAGCTCCCGAGTGGGAGGTTTGCTCGCCACTCGGCAGGATTTTCAAAAATGTAGGCGAGCACTGGGCTGCAGCTAAGCCCCCAAGTGGGAGGTTTGCTCACCACTCGATAGGATTTGCAAAAACTTAGGCGAGCATTGGGCTGCAGCTAAGCCCCCAAGTGGGAGGTTTGCTCACCACTCGGTAGGATTTTCAAAAACTTAGGCGAGCACTGGGCTGCAGCTAAGCCCCCAAGTGGGAGGTTTGCTCACCACTCGGTAGGATTTTCAAAAACTTAGGCGAGCACTGGGCTGCAGCTAAGCCCCCGAGTGGGAGGTTTGCTCACCACTCGGTAGGATTTGCAAAAACTTAGGCGAGCACTGGGCTGCAGCTAAGCCCCCGAGTGGGAGGTTTGCTCACCACTCGGTAGGATTTGCAAAAACTTAGGCGAGCACTGGGCTGCAGCTAAGCCCCTGAGTGGGAGGTTTGCTCACCACTCGGTAGGATTTTCAAAAACTTAGGCGAGCACTGGGCTGCAGCTAAGCCCCCGAGTGGGAGGTTTGCTCACCACTCGGTAGGATTTTCGTGGTGTACCTCTGAAGGAGAAGGTAGCAGTCGACCTGCACTTCGTCCTCCTTGCGGAGCGCACATTGTATTTGTGGCGTAGCTCGGAAGGAGAAGGTAGTAGTCGACCTGCGCTTCATCCTCCTTGTGGAGCGCATGTTGTATTTGTGGCGTAGCTCAGAAGGAGAAGGTAGCAGTCGACCTGCGCTTTGTTTTCCTTGCGGAGCGCACGTTGTATTTGTGGCGTAGTTCGGAAGGAGAAGGTAGCAGTCGACCTGCGCTTCATCCTCCTTGCGGAGCGCACGTTGTATTTTATACTTAGGCGAACACTAGGTTGCCGCTAAGCCCCCGAGTGGGAGGCTGGCTCACCACTTGGCAGGATTTTGTTTAAACTTAGGCGAGTACTTGGACTGCAGCTAAGCCTCCGAGTGGAAGGCTGGCTTACCACTCGGTAGGATTTTGTTTAAACTTAGGCGAAATGGATTCGCAGCTAAGCCTCCGAGTGGAAGGCTGGCTTACCACTCGGTAGGATTTTGTTTAAACTTAGGCGAAACAGATTCGCAGCTAAGCCTCCGAGCGGGAGGCTGGCTCACCACTCGGTAAGGATTTTTTACAAACTTAGGCGAAACGGACTCGCAGCTAAGCCACCCACTGGAGGACTGATTTATGTGAACAAAAGTAACAATAATCACTGGGAAAATTATAAAACTCTTGTCTTTGAAAAATAAACTACAGAAGTACTTTTATTACAACTCATCCGAGTGAATACTTAAGTATAAAAGGGGTGGAGCAGATCCGCATTCCAAGCTCGTGGCTCATCAATCTGGCGATCGACGTTGTAAAGACGGTATGTTCCGTTGTGGAGAACTTTGGTGACAATGAAGGGGCCTTACCAAGTAGGGGCGAGTTTGTGCGGCTTCTGTTGGTCCACTCGGAGGACCAAGTCTCCTTCTTGGAAGGCTCGGCTCTTCACATTTCTGGCGTAGAATCGGCGCAAGTCTTGCTGATAGATGGTCGACCGGATCATGGCCATCTCTCTTTCTTCTTCCAGAAGGTCGACTGCGTCTTGCCGGGCTTGTTCTGCTTCGACTTCAGAGTAGAGCTCGACTCGCGGTGCATTGTGAAGTAGGTCACTTGGCAGAACCGCTTCAGCTCCATAGACCAGAAAGAACGAAGTTCTCCCAGTCGACCGATTTGGAGTAGTCCTCAGTCCCCAAAGAACTGATGGAAGTTCGTCGACCCACGCGCCTGCTGCGTGCTTGAGGTCATGCATCAACCGGGGTTTCAGTCCTTTGAGAATTAGGCCGTTTGCTCTCTCTGCTTGTCCATTCGACTGGGGGTGGGCGACTGAAGCATAGTCGACTCGTGTGCCTTGAGAAGCACAGAAGGCTTTGAACATATCGGAATCAAAGTTTGACCATTATCAATGATGATGCTATGCGGAACTCCATATCTAAATATCAATTCTCTGATGAAGTTGATGGCAGTGCCAACATCAAGATTTTTAATGGGCTTGGCTTCGATCCAGTTGGTGAACTTGTCGAGTGCCACCAGTACATGGGTGAAGCCGGTTCTGCCAGTTCTCAGCAGTCCAACCATATCTAAACCCCAAACAGCGAAAGGCCAGACGATTGGAATGGTCTTCAAGGCTGAGGCGGGCTTGTGTGACATATTGGAGTAGAACTGACATCCTTCACACTTGTCGACTATCTCTTTTGCCATTTCATTTGCTCTCGGCCAGTAAAAGCCCGCTCGGTATGCTTTAGCCATGATGGTCCAAGAGGACGCATGATGGCCATAGGTCCCCGAGTGGATGTCGTTGAGAATCATTCGACCCTCTTCCGGCGTTATGCATTTCTGGCTGACTCCAGTCGCGCTTTCTCTGTACAACTGTCCCCTCATGACAATAAAGGCCTTGGATCGACGGACGATCTGCCGAGCCTCTTATTCATTCTCTGGGAGCTCCTTCCTTAGGATATACGCGATGTAAGGCACTGTCCAGTCGGGAGTGATAACCAGAACTTCCATGATTAAGTCAACCACAGCTGGGACCTCAACTTCAGTCGGATCCGTGACACTTTTTGGCTGCGGGGCTTCTTTGGTGAAAGGATCCTCTTGAACCGACGGTACGTGGACATGTTCCAAAAACACACCACTAGGAATGGCTTCTCTTTTGGAACCTATCTTAGCCAAGTCATCAGCTGCTTGATTTTTCAGTCGGGGTACGTGATGAAGCTCCAACCCCTCGAATTTCTTCTCCAGCTTTCTTACTGCGTTGCAGTAACCAGTCATAGCTGGGCTTCTGACATCCCACTCCTTCATCACTTGGTTAACCACCAAATCCGAGTCGCCGTAGACCATGAGGCGACGGACGCCGAGTGAAATAGCCATACACAACCCATACAAAAGTGCTTCATATTCTGCTTCGTTGTTGGAGGAGTTCAAGTGAATCTGGAGTACATACCTGAGCTTATCTCCTTGGGGGGAAACCAACACTACCCCGGCACCGGAACCATTCAACATTTTAGAGCCGTCAAAAAACATAGTCCAGTGCTCCGAGTGAACTTGAGTCGGTAACTGCTGTTCAGTCCACTCGGCGAGGAAATCTGCTATTACTTGGGACTTGATAGCTTTCTTTGCCTCAAATCTGATATCAAGGGGAAGGAGTTCAATCGCCCATTTTTCCACTTGACCAGTTGCATCTCTGTTGTGCAGAATCTCTGATAAGGGGGCGTCACTGACGACTGTGATGGTATGGTCAGAGAAGTAGTGAGCAACTTTCTTCGTGGTCATATAAATCCCATATACAAGCTTCTAATAATGAGGGTATCGTTGCTTTGATGGGGTCAGGACTTAAAAAATATAGTATACTGGGCGCTGAACTTTGAAGGTTTTCCCTTTTTCTTACCGCTCGACCGTAAGTACTGTACTGACGACTTGTCCTGTGGCTGCAATGTAAAGCAGCAAAGGCTCTTTGCTGATCGGGGCAGCAAGCACTGGCTGGGTGGAAAGCAGGGTTTTTAACTCTGCAAACGCTGCATCAGCTTCAGGAGTCCACTCGAACTTGTCTGACTTCTTCATCAGTCGGTAAAGAGGTAATGCCTTCTCACCAAGACGAGAGATGAATTGACTTAAAGCGGCCAAGCAACCAGTAAGCTTCTAAACATCGTGCACACGCATAGGTCATTTCATTCGGAGTATAGTGCCCACTTTCTCTGGGTTTGCGTCGATTCCTCGTTCGAAATCGAGAAAACCGAGTAACTTTCCGCCAGGAACTCCGAATGTGCACTTGGATGGATTAAGCTTGATATCATACCTCCTGAGGTTGGCAAATGTTTCAGCAAGGTCAGTCAGCAGGTTGGAACCTTTCCGTGACTTGACCACAATGTCATCCATGTATGCTTCCACATTCCGACTGATTTGAGTGAGCAAACACTTTTGAATCATCCTCATGAACGTGGCTCCGGCATTCTTGAGGCCGAATGGCATGGTGACATAACAGAAGCACCCAAATGGGGTGATGAAAGCTGTTTTGATCTCATCGGGTCCATACAGACGGATCTGATGGTAGCCGGAATAGGCATCTAAGAAAGACAGTCGCTCACATCCTGCAGTCGAGTCGACTATTTGATCGATGCGGGGAAGAGGAAAATGATCTTTCGGGCAGGCCCGATTGATATGTTTAAAGTCAATGCACATGCGAAGTGAGTTGTCCTTTTTGGGGACCATGACAACATTGGCGAGCCACTCGGAGTGGTAAATCTCTCGGATAAACTCTGCTGCTAAGAGCCAAGCCACCTCTTCGCCAATAACCTTCCTTTTCTGGACGGCGGACCATCGCAGATGTTCCTTGACAGGTTTTGCCTTTGAATCGACTCGCAAACGATGCTCAACCAGCCCCCTGGGTACACCTGGCATGTCAGAAGGTTTCCATGCAAAGATGTCCCAATTCTCACGGAGGAACTGGATGAACGCTTCTTCCTATTTGGGATCGAGTGTTGTGGAGATATGAGTCGAAGCAGCGTTGGGGTCGGTCGGGTGGATGTGAACTGGTTTTGTCTCACTAGATGACTGAAACGCTGATTCCGTAGTGGGCTTCTTGGATCGCAACAAATCACTCAGGTCTGCATTCCTCTGGTGTTCCTGCCACTCTTCTGCCACCATCTGAGCATCGGCGATCTTTGAGCCTTTCTGGAAGCACTCTTCCACCTTGTTGCGATTACCAGTAACAGTGATCACGCCTTTGGGGCCAGGCATCTTCAATTTGAGGTACACGTAACATGGTCGAGCCATAAAACGTGCATAAGCTGGCCTGTCCAAAATAGCATGGTAGGCACTCTGGAAATCTACAACCTCAAATATCAGCTTTTCTTTGCGGAAGTTCTTGGAATCACCAAAAACCACATCGAGAGCAATCTGGCCGAGTGATGTGGCCTTCTTGCCAGGAATGACTCCATAGAAACTCATGTTGCTTGTGCTGAGTCTGGACATCGGAATGCCCATCCCTTTCAGCGTCTCAGCGTATAGTATATTCAAACTACTGCCGCCATCCATCAACACTGCAGTCAGTCGAGTGCCCTCAATGACTGGGTCGACCACCAGAGCTTGCCTCCCAGGGGTGGCTATGTGCATCGGGTGATCAGACTGGTCGAATGTGATGGCCGTCTGAGACCACTTCAGATAATTGGGTGTCGCCAGAGCAACCATATTCACCTCTCGGTTTATGACTTTCAGTCGACTTTTGCTCTCAACGTCAGCAAAAATCACCAGAGTAGAATTGACCTGAGGGTATTCCTCGTCACTATCCCCCTTGTCCTCAACTTTTTCTGACTCCTTTTCCTTATCCTTGGTTTGTTTCCCCTGGAACTGCTGTATCAGAAGTTGACACTGTCAAGTGGTATGCTTTGGGTAAATGAAATTACCCTCTTCATCTTTCTTCGTGTGGATGTGACCCGGCAAATCCATCATGTCATTTCCCTCTTTATCCTTCACTTTCTTGGGGTTCCAAGGCCCTTTGGGCTTTCCTTTGAACTTTCCTTGAGTCACGGCCAAGGTTTCTCCAGGAGCAGCTGGCTCGGCTTTCCGCTTTTGCTTCCGACTGGAGTTCCCTCCTCCGGTTTCCTGGCCGACTGACTTGTG
Source organism: Triticum aestivum (assembly GCF_018294505.1). Classification (NCBI taxonomy): domain Eukaryota; kingdom Viridiplantae; phylum Streptophyta; class Magnoliopsida; order Poales; family Poaceae; genus Triticum; species Triticum aestivum. The sequence continues at coordinate 477,270,374 of NC_057798.1, read as the reverse complement.
CTTGCCGCTTCGGAGCCGATCCTCTTCCTCACCATTGGCATATTTGGTGGCTATCTCCATCATTCGACTCAGAGACATGTCTCTGGTTCGACCGAATTTCAGGCTTAGCTCTCTGTACTTAACGCCTTGCTTGAAGGCGCAGACTGCCTGGTGATTAGATACATTTTCTATTGTGTGATGCAATGTGATCCATCTTTGGATGTAATCTCTCAAAGTCTCATTCAACTTCTGCACACAAGATTGCAGCTCTGTCAGTCCTGCTGGTCGCTTGCATGTTCCTTCGAACGTTTTGAAAAACACTCGGGAGAGGTCTTCCCACGTGTAAATGCTGCTGGGTGTCAACTGATTCAACCATGCCCTGTCTGATCCCTCCAACATAAGAGGTAGATGCTTCATGGCCACCTCGTCATTTCTGCCGCCGATCTGGACGGCCACTCGGTAGTCCTCAAGCCAAGTATCGGGCTTAGACTCACCATTGAACTTACTGACTCCAGTCGCCAACCTGAAGTTGGGAGGAATCACTGTGGCTCTGATGGCTCTGCTGAAGCACTCTGGTCCGGAGACATGCACTCGGCTGCTGTGTCACACCCAATATGCGATACTATCCTAAAGAAACTCGAAGGTCCCACCAAGGATAGAACCGCATATTGAAACGCTTTTGCAAGGTGGATATCATTACATCAACATTACATAATAGATGGGGATACATACAAGAGGCATACAATGCCACATGAATACAACATCACATTACATTAGGGCATCATCCGACTACGGATGAAACACAAACAGAAACTCAAACGACATCCACCCTGATAGCCCAGGATGCCGACCTGGAACCTATCCCTGATCGAAGAAGAAGCAGGAGAAGAACTCCAAACAAGCAAACATCACTCTCGCGTCATGATCATCGCATAACCTGTACCTGCAACTGTTGCTGTAGTAATCTGTGAGCCACGAGGACTCAGCAATCCCATTACCATGGGTATCAAGACTAGCAAAGCTTAAAGGGAAAGGAAGGGGTAAAGTGGTGAGGTTGCAGCAGCGTCTAAGCATGATATGGTGGCTAACATACGCAAATAAGAGCGAGAAGAGAGCAAATGGAACGGTCGTGAAGCTAGCAATGATCAAGAAGTGATCCTGAACTCCTACTTACGTCAAACATAACCCAAAACCGTGTTCACTTCCCGGACTCCGCCGAAAAGAGACCATCACGGCTACACACGCGGTTGATGCGTTTTAATTCGGATCTGGTGTCAAGTTATCTACAACCGGACATTAACAAATTCCCATCTACCTATAACCACAGGCACAGCATTCGAAAGATTATACCCTGCAGGGGTGTCCCAACTTAGCCCATGATAAGCTCTCGCGATCAACGAAGGATATACCTTCTCCCAGGAAGACCTGATCAGACTCGAAATCCCGGTTTACAAGACATTTCGAGAATGGTAAAACAAGACCAGCAAAGTTGCCCGAATGTCCCGACAAATCCTGATAGGAGCTGCACATATCTCGTTCTCAAGGCACACCGGATTGTCCGAACTTCCGGTAGGCCAGCCCAGAGTTGCCCCTGGTGGCCACCGGCGGCTGACAGGTTGGACCAACACTCACGACGAGCACTGGCCTGGGGGGATAAAATAAAGATGACCCTTGAGAGCGCGACTCCTAAGGGAAAAAGGGCTAGGTGAGGCAAATGTAAAACCAAGGTTGGGCCTTGCTGGAGGAGTTTTATTCAAAGCGAACTGTCAAGGGGGTCCCATAAATCACCCAACCGCGTAAGGAACGCAAAATCCGGGGACATAACACCGGTATGACGGAAACTAGGGCGGCAAGAGTGGAACAAAACACTAGGCATAAGGCCGAGTCTTCCACCCTTTACCAAGTATATAGATGCATTAATAATAATATAAGAGATATTGTGATATCCCAACATAATCCTGTCCATCATGGGGCAATCTTCAACTTCACCTGCAACTAGCAACGCTATAAGAGGGGCTGAGCACAAGCGGTAACATAGCCAAACAATGGTTTGCTAGGAAGGGTGTCAAAGGTTAGAGGTTCATGGCAATCTGGGAGGTTTGACGAGTAAATGATAGGTAGCACAGCATAGCGATAGGACTAAGCAACTAGCATAGCAATGATAGTACAGGGTAGCGGTCCTCTTGCCTGAAATCCCGCTAGGAAGAAGAACGAGTCCATGAAGAAGATGAAGCCACGAAGACGAACCAAGCGTAGACGAACGAATCCTCACGATCGCAACGATACGGGAACTATCGAGAATAAGCACACAACATGGTAAACACACCACACAAGAACAAGACATGATGCTCAACCAAGCATGATGCATGACAAGGCTACATGAAGCTACTCATGGCAAGAGATGATGCAAACAAGAGAAACACATCAAGGCAAGTTTTAATGAGGCCGGGAACAACATATAACAATTCCGGTAAGTCCTCATATGCATATTTCGAAATTGGTCCAGATCTGAATAAACTTATGTTCAAGTTGTTAAACAGCAAGTTAAGATGCACCAAGATGATCTACACGAGATTCTAGTCAAGTTCCATATAAAGTTCATTTAGTTCGGAGCTACGGCCTAGAAGATATGAGCAAAACAAGTTAAACATGGCATTGATGCAAAATGCATTCAAACATCAAGCAAACACACCAAAACAAGGATGCAACATGATAATATGAAACTACATGCAAAATCAAGCAAGTTTCATATATAGCACACTCAAAACGGAGCAACGGTTCAACACACACACACTATACAAGTTATAGCAACAATCTGTCCAAAACAGCAACTAGGCATATTGCAAGCACCAAAACAACATGCTACAGTACCACAATATGAAAACAAAAGGCATGGGCATGATGTATTGGTAAAGCATAACAAAACATGAACACTGAGCTATCTCCAGAAATCACTATAACATGCTCAAACACGCATGGCAAGATTGCAAATGATAACAGTTCAGACTTTGCAGAAAATAACATCAGGTTGCAATGTTCAGAGCTATCAAACAACATGTTACAAGAACTTATCATGGCAAACAAAGGCATGGCATGATAATACTAAATGCATAGAACAAGAGTCCCTTACTAACCATGAGCCAAAAAGGATCAGAAGATATGATGGCACCCATGTAAACATAGCAAGTTATAATACAGATTCATACATGGCAGGAACAACAATAAGTAGGCATGTTAGATGAGCTTGTACCACTCACCACAGAGCAATACATGGCATGGCAAGGTAACCAACAGTAAGAAGACATGTTTATGAAACTAACCAAGCCAACAACAAGTTCATAGCATGCAAGGATCAACTATAACAACCTTGGCAAAATTGAATAACATGTAAACAATCTGCCAGGAAACATTTTGTAGCAAAAGTAGAGCATGAAAATGACATGCTAGACTACTCCATAATTGCAACCAGGGGCATGAATGGATAGATAATAACAATACGTTCAAAACATCCTTACTGAAGTATCTCAAAATAAGCATGGATCTCTCTGTAGCATCAAGTTTACATGGCATCAAAATAACAGCAGAACAGGGACTAAAATCAGCAACATCACGAAGCCTAGTTTGCATGCTTGTGCTAGTCACCACAGAGATCACAAAAATACATGGAATACACCCCTGTAAATATGGCATGGCATAGTTCAAAACACATGTAGACATCAACCTCATAGGATGCACACATCAAACATGGCAAAAATGACAAATGAGCATGTTCTGTTAACAGACAGCAGACAACATCACCTAGCACTCTTGCAATGATGATTCAGGCATCAAGATGGACTCAAATGAACATGGTGCAATGGAATGAAATGAAGTACACGTTGAGACGAACAATTTGACATATTACACGCACGAAACGGAGCTACGGATACAGAGATATGATGCGATGAACATGGCATGATAATGTCAAAATATTCGGGGACTTGGGCAAAAATTGGGGGGGGGGGGAGAAAGTCAACCGTCAGATCCAGATCGAGGCGGGGCCGAGCTCGCCGGAGATGGACGCGGGAGAGGAGGGAGACGATGGCCGGAGGTCGGGGACGGAGGGGCCGGGCTAACCCGGGCGGATCCGGCCGGATCCGGCGCGACGGCGGTGGACGCGCGAGGCGGCGGCGGCGCTCTGCGGCGGCGCGGGAGCCCGGGAGGCGGCGCGCGAGGCCGGGAGGCCGGGCGGCGGAGGCGGGCGGCGGATCCTGGGCGCGGGGAGGCGCGGTCGAGGCTGGCGGCCTCCGGCGTCGACTGGCGGCGGGCTGGGCGGCGGAGGGGCTCCGGCGCGGAGGCGGGCGCCTGCGGGAGGAGGGCGGCGGCGGCCGGCCGGCCGGGCCTGCGCGGCGGCGCGAGGCGCGGCCCGGTCGGGCCCCGGGGCGGGCCGCGGATGGGCCGAGCGGGCCCGGCGGCGAGGGAGGAGCTGGGGCGACGGCGGCGCGACACTTGGCGGCTCCGGATTGGCGCGGGGAGCGGCGGCGGACATGTCCGGCCCAGATCGGACGTGTCCGGCGGGCGAGAGGAGCGGGGCTAGGGTTTCATCCGTGAAAATGGAGGGGGAGGCACCTATTTGTAGATTCTGGGAGCTAGGAGAGTCTAAATGAGGAGAATTTTTCGCCCACACGATCGTGATCGAATGACCGAGAGCATGGAGGGGGTTTGGATGGGTTTTGGGCCACTTTGGAGGGGTGTTGGGCTGCAAAGAGAAAGGGGGGTTTGCTGGGTTACGCGGTTAACCGTTGGAGTATCAAACGACCTCCAAATGGAACGAAACTTGACATGCGGTCTACCGGTGCTATACCAAGGCCGCTTGGCAAGACTCGGGCCATTCTGAGAAAGTTTAACACCCGCTCACGAAGAGAGGCAAGAAGGGGACGCCGGATGACATAGGAGCGCCGGATTGCAAAACAGACAACGGGGAAAATGCTCGGATGCATGAGACGAACACGTATGCAAAATAAGATGCACATGATGACATGATAAAATGCAACACGCAAGCAAATGACATGGCAACTATGGCGAATAACTGGCAGACACCTGGCGCATCGTATCCGGGGCGTTACAACAATCCTCCACTAACAAGAGATCTCGTCCCGAGATCTTAGGACCGAGATGGAAGGGAAAAGGGATGAGGTGAAACAAGAACTCAAGAGAAGAGGCAAAGAATCGAGAGCACTCGATAAGAAGAGAGAAACGACAAGAATGATGATAATGGAAAGCTCACGGAATCAGATAGACTAAGAAACCACTCCGGTTAGAACGAGGTAAGAAACCAATAAGACTGAAAGGATTTAGGCAGCACTCCGGCTGAAACATGGAGGAATAGAATATGAACTTGAGAACATGGGATGACACTTGATGAAGACATGACACAAAACCTCCGGAACGAATTGAAAGAGTTGAATAAAAAGAACTTAAAAATAAGGATTGAATGGAGTTGTTGAGAAAATCAACAACGAAAGAATAAGCTTGTTGTGGACTTATCAAAAACAACTCAAAACTTGAGGTGAAATTATACCACAACCAATTTCTGAATAGCTAAGAAGAACGAAGAAATGCAAAACTCCATTTCAAAAGAATTCAGAGAATTAATTGCACTTCGAAAAGCAAGAAGGAAAGATACTTGAGCTCCGTCGATAAGAATCTTGATGAACACTTGAGGAATGAATTAAATCATGAAGAACCACCATGAAGAACTCCGTTGACAAAAAGGATGACGAGATAAAATGAAGGGTGAAAGAATAAGATGAGCCTTGCGGTGATTTAGATGGAGGTTCCGACGAAAAGGCCGAGGAAATGAACTCCGGATAAGAAAAGATGAAAACACTTGGAACTAGAATTTATTCATCAAGAACAAACTCTAAAGGAAGGGATTAATCACCTTGAGGAAATAAGAATAAGATTTATTGTAAGCTTATCCTTCATCAAATTAAATTGATGACGAGCAATGGATTTTTCATACTACTTATTCTTCTTGAAAAGGATTGAGAAGTGACTTGCCGCAAACTTGAGAAGGTCTTCATGAACCACCGGTAGGATTGAAAAGAATGAATGAATTAAAATGATGATCAAGGAAAAAGAATCTTGAACGAACCACCGTAAGAAATGAAAATAACTAATGAAAGGGACTGAATCACCGGGAAGAATTAGAAGAACAAATATGCTCGAGGGGATTTAGATGCAAAAGAACAAAGAGATCATGAGCTGATTAAAGAGCACTTGAACGAAGCACCGGGATAATTGGATAACGGTAGCTGAAATCTGAGGACGAAGAATTCTTCTGGAATGATGGCCTCCGGTGAAAAGAAACGGGAAAACAATTTCTGACATACTCCGGATGGGTGAAAAGAATTATCTGACAAATGGAATAAATCGAGAGGATAACATGAAGCTCGAACCACGAATCTCCAGGAGAACGGACAAAATTTAGAGGACAAACTCTTCTTCGGTCTTCAAATGACGACGTGAAACACCACCAAAATAATTGAGGTACTCCGTTAGAATGAAAAGCAAAGAGGTTGAGCCAAAAATGAAAAGAATTTGAACGAGATCTTGGAGAAGGCATGCGATTGATGAAATTCATTCTTACGTCACACTTGAAAAGAATTAAAAATAACTCCGGGAGAATTAGAAGAGTCAGGTAAGATCCTGGAAAAAGACCTGTGGGTTAGGGCCCACTAAAATGGAACATCGTTGAAAAGGATTGTTGAACAGATAGATGATGCACCGGAACAACTGAAATATTTGAACGAGGTGACAACCTCGAATCGATTGGAACACAGACAAATCTCCTGAGATGTCTTGAACACTCCGGAAGGATAAACTGGCGAGAGGCGAACGAGCAAGGAGAACACTTGAGCCGAGGAAAAGAATATAATCAACACCGAATACTTGAATTGGGTCCACCGGGAAAAGAAAGGGATGAAGAATTATGAACAAGACGCGAATTCACCGGGAAAACTAAGGCAACTCGGGAGGGGAAATGACGAATATCTTGAAGAGACAACACCAGTTGAAATCATTGGGGAAAGAAGGCAAAGACTTCGCATGAGTAGGATGAATACTCAATTACGGACTCGGACTCTGAGATGAAAAGGGGTGGGCAGGTGGGAAAAAGACAACTGAGGACGACATTGAGAAAGACCTGAGGACTGATCTCGCAAAGATGAAGAGGGTCGAGTCAACTTGACAAGAAATGCACCGGATGAAAAGAGCTGAGAAACAACGATCGGAAAACCAACTGCGTGATCCTAAAGAAAATTTGAAGGGGAAGAGGAGTAATTCAAAACACCTACGTCAAGATTCCTCACCAGAGCGACGAAGGGGCTGAGGAGTAAAAAGTATTCCTACTCTCTGATATAACTAGACTCCGAAAACAGTTTTCTTCTAGACTCAACAACGACCAAACTACACGATCAATCAAGGGGGCTCCTAGGGTCGGTCGAGGCTCTAATACCAACTTGTCACGCCCAATATGCGATACTATCCTAAAGAGACTCGAAGGTCCCACCAAGGATAGAACCGCATATTGAAACGCTTTTGCAAGGTGGATATCATTACATCAACATTACATAATAGATGGGATACATACAAGAGGCATACAATGCCACATGAATACAACATCACGTTACATTAGGGCATCATCCGACTATGGATGAAACACAAACAGAAACTCAAACGACATCCACCCTACTAGCCCAGGCTGCCGACCTGGAACCTATCCCTGATCGAAGAAGAAGTAGGAGAAGAACTCCAAACAAGCAAACATCTCTCTCGCGTCATGATCATCGCATAACCTGTACCTGCAACTGTTGTTGTAGTAATCTGTGAGCCACGAGGACTCAGCAATCCCATTACCATGGGTATCAAGACTAGCAAAGCTTAAAGGGAAAGGAAGGGGTAAAGTGGTGAGGTTGCAGCAGCGTCTAAGCATGATATGGTGGCTAACATACGCAAATAAGAGCGAGAAGAGAGCAAATGGAACGGTCGTGAAGCTAGCAATGATCAAGAAGTGATCCTGAACTCCTACTTACGTCAAACATAACCCAAAACCGTGTTCACTTCCCGGACTCCGCCGAAAAGAGACCATCACGGCTACACACGTGATTGATGCGTTTAATTTCGGATCTGGTGTCAAGTTATCTACAACCGTACATTAACAAATTCCCATCTGCCTATAACCGCAGGCACGGCTTTCGAAAGATTATACCCTGCAGGGGTGTCCCAACTTAGCCCATGATAAGCTCTCGCGATCTACGAAGGATATACCTTCTCCCAGGAAGACCCGATCAGACTCGAAATCCCGGTTTACAAGACATTTCGACAATGGTAAAACAAGACCAGCAAAGCCGCCCGAATGTGCCAACAAATCCTGATAGAAGCTGCACATATCTCGTTCTCAGGGCACACCGGATTGTCCAAACTTCCGGTAGGCCAGCCCAGAGTTGCCCCTGGTGGCCACCGGCGGCTGACAGGTTGGACCAACACTCACGACGAGCACTGGCCCGGGGGGGGGATAAAATAAAGATGATCCTCGAGAGTGCGACTCCCAAGGGAAAAAGGGCTAGGTGAGGCAAATGTAAAACCAAGGTTGGGCCTTGCTGGAGGAGTTTTATTCAAAGCGAACTGTCAAGGGGGTCCCATAAATCACCCAACCGCGTAAGGAACGCAAAATCCGGGAACATAACACCGGTATGACGGAAACTAGGGCGGCAAGAGTGGAACAAAACACTAGGCATAAGGCCGAGTCTTCCACCCTTTACCAAGTATATAGATGCATTAATAATAATATAAGAGATATTGTGATATCCCAACATAATCATGTCCATCATGGGGCAATCTTCAACTTCACCTGCAACTAGCAACGCTATAAGAGGGGCTGAGCACAAGCGGTAACATAGCCAAATAGTGGTTTGCTAGGAAGGGTGTCAAAGGTTAGAGGTTCATGGCAATCTGGGAGGCTTGATGGGTAAATGATAGGTAGCGCAGCATAGCGATAGAACGAAGCAACTAGCATAGCAATGATAGTAGTGAGATCCAGGGTAGCAGTCATCCTGCCTAAAATCCTGCTAGGAAGAAGAACGAGTCCATGAAGAAGATGAAGCCACGAAGACGAACCAAGCGTAGACGAACGAATCCTCACGATCACAACGATACGGGAACTATCGAGAAGAAGCACACAACATGGTAAACACACCACAGAAGAACAAGACATGATGCTCAACCAAGCATGATGCATGACAAGGCTACATGAAGCTACTCATGGCAAGAGATGATGCAAACAAGAGCAACACATCAAGGCAAGTTTAAATGAGGCCGGAAACAACATATAACAATTCCGGTAAGTCCTCATATGCATATTTCGAAATTGGTCCAGATCTGAATAAACTTATGTTCAAGTTGTTAAACAGCAAGTTAAGATGCACCAAGATGATCTACACGAGATTCTAGTCAAGTTCCATATAAAGTTCATTTAGTTCGGAGCTACGGCCTAGAAGATATGAGCAAAACAAGTTAAACATGGCATTGATGCAAAATGCATTCAAACATCAAGCAAACACACCAAAACAAGGATGCAACATGATAATATGAAACTACATGCAAAATCAAGCAAGTTTCATATATAGCACACTCAAAACGGAGCAACGGTTCAACACACACACACACACTATACAAGTTATAGCAACAATCTGTCCAAAACAGCAACTAGGCATATTGCAAGCACCAAAACAACATGCTACAGTACCACAATATGAAAACAAAAGGCATGGGCATGATGTATTGGTAAAGCATAACAAAACATGAACACTGAGCTATCTCCAGAAATCACTATAACATGCTCAAACACGCATGGCAAGATTGCAAATGATAACAGTTCAGACTTTGCAGAAAATAACATCAGGTTGCAATGTTCAGAGCTATCAAACAACATGTTACAGGAACTTATCATGGCAAACAAAGGCATGGCATGATACTACTAAATGCATAGAACAAGAGTCCCTTCTTACCATGAGCCAAAAAGGATCAGAAGATATGATGGCACCCATGTAAACATAGCAAGTTATAATACAGATTCATACATGGCAGGAACAACAATAAGTAGGCATGTTAGATGAGCTTGTACCACTCACCACAGAGCAATACATGGCATGGCAAGGTAACCAACAGTAAGAAGACATGTTTATGAAACTAACCAAGGCAAGAACAAGTTCATAGCATGCAAGGATCAACTATAACAACCTTGGCAAAATTGAATAACATGTAAACAATCTGCCAGGAAACATTTTGTAGCAAAAGTAGATCACGAAAATGACATGCTAGACTACTCCATAATTGCAACCAGGGGCATGAATGGATAGATAATAACAATACGTTCAAAACATCCTTACTGAAGTATCTCAAAATAAGCATGGATCTCTCTGTAGCATCAAGTTTACATGGCATCAAAATAACAGCAGAACAGGGACTAAAATCAGCAACATCACGAAGCCAAGTTTGCATGCTTGTGCTATTCACCACAGAGATCACAAAAATACATGGCATACACCCCTGTAAATATGGCATGGCGTAGTTCAAAACACATGTAGACATCAACCTCATAGGATGCACACATCAAACATGGCAAAAATGACAAATGAGCATGTTCTGTTAACAGACAGCAGACACATCACCTAGCACTCTTGCAACGATGATTCAGGCATCAAGATGGACTCAAATGAACATGATGCATTGGAATGAAATGAATTACTCGTTGAGGGGAACAATTTGACATATTACACGCACGAAACAGAGCAACATATGCAGAGATATCATGCGATGAACATGGCATGATAATGTCAAAATATTTGGGTTCTTAGGCAAAAATTGGGAGAGGGGGGAAGAAAGTCAACCGTCAGATCCAGATTGAGGCGGGGCCGAGCTCGCTGGAGATGGATGCCGGAGTGGAGGGAGACGATGGCCGGAGGTCGGGGACGGAGGGGCCGGACTGACCCGGCCGGATCCGGCGCGACGGCGGCGGAGGAAGGCGGCGCCGGCAGCGGACGCGCGAGGCGGCGGCGCGGGAGCCCAGGAGGCGGCGCGGGAGGCCGGGAGGCCGGGCGGCGGAGGCGGGCGGCGGATCCTGGGCGCGGGGAGGCGCGGCCGAGGCTGGCGGCCTCCGGCGGCGACTGGCGGCGGGCTGGGCGGCGGAGGGGCTCCGGCGTGGAGGTGGGCGCCTGCGGGAGGAGGGCGGCGGCGGCCGGCCGGTCGGGCCTGCGCGGCGGCGCGAGGCGCGGCCCGATCGGGCCCCGGGGCGGGCCGCGGATGGGCCGAGCGGGCCCGGCGGCGAGGGAGGAGCTGGGGCGACGGCGGCGCGACACTTGGCGGCTCCAGATTGGCGCGGGGAGCGGCGGCGGACATGTCCGGCCCAGATCGGACGTGTCCGGCGGGCGAGAGGAGCGGGGCTAGGGTTTCATCCGCGAAAATGGAGGGGGAGACACCTATTTATAGATTCTGGGAGCTAGGAGAGTCTAAATGAGGAGAAGTTTTCGCCCACACGATCGTGATCGAATGACCGAGAGCATGGAGGGGGTTTGGATGGGTTTATGGCCACTTTGGAGGGGTGTTGGGCTGCAAAGAGAAAGGGGGGGTTTGCTGGGTTACGCGGTTAACCGTTGGAGTATCAAACAACCTCCAAATGGAACGAAACTTGACAGGCGGTCTACCGGTGCTATACCAAGGCCGCTTGGCAAGACTCGGGCCATTCCGAGAAAGTTTAACACCCGCTCACGAAGAGAGGCAAGAAGGGGACGCCGGATGACATACGAGCGCTGGATTGCGAAACGGACAACGGGGAAAATGCTCGGATGCATGAGACGAACACGTATGCAAAATGAGATGCACATGATGACATGATAAAATGCAACACGCAAGCAAATGACATGGCAACTACGGCGAATAACTGGCAGACACCTGGCACATCGAATCCGAGGCGTTACATGCTAGTGGGTACATCTCTGTCATGACCCTCTCTGTGAGCTCTGTTCCGGTCGATCAGACCTTGAATGATGATGGATCTCGCATCAAAGCCTGGTTCCCTGGGGTCGACTGGAATTCTTCGCCCACCACTGTGCTGGCGTCTATCATCCTGCTGTCGAGGTATGTAGGATCCACCCCTAGGGGGAGGGGTGGGCACTCGACGTCGATCATCGCGATCGAATCGGTGATCATACTGCTCACGGTTCCTGTACTGATCGTGCCGGTCTCCACGCCCTTCACGCCTCGGGGGCGATCTGGGGCTATGAGCCGACTGGACCATATTCGCAGCCACGGATTTGCTGTGAATCCTGTTTCGCGACTGTGATACAGCTGAATTTTGATCTCCTGCTGCCCGGAGAAAATCTCTGATCTGCATCAAGCCTCTGCCAGCCTCTGACTGGGAAGGCTGAATTGATTCTGCTATACGGGCTGCAGCTGCTAAATTCTGAATCGGAGTTCGATATACCTGAGTCGGAGGTGGAAAGAGCTGACGTTGACTGGAGTCAGGGACCCGTTGTCGCGCACGCTCGTCGAGTGCTCGCTGAAGGTTCTCCAGTCGAGTGTGCTCAGCCAGGTTAGCCAAGCGTGCGTCCTCCAAGGCGCGAGCCTCAGGGGTTTCTCCAACAATAGGAGTATGAAGGGCATCCATGTTCCGGCGACGAAGTTCTTCCCTCTGCCGCGAATTGAGGGGCTCGGGAAGGTATTCCTCATGGGAATGCGACGGATCGCCTCCGCCGTTACCTCCCTCAGCACCGGGAAAGTCGAGGGAACCATGTGTTCCATTGACCATCAGGACCTCCATCGCTGGATCACTGTTGTCGCACTCGAATGCAGTCTCTGCGGAGCCAGTCGACAGGTTGAACATGCCGTAGAGAGATTCGTCGGGCTCGATCGCCGCGACTTGGGCGGTGGTCGACTGGCGAGCCACCGCGTGCCTCACCCACCACTGAAGCCTCGACCGACCGGAGCGCTTGTGCCAGTAGGAAGCTGAGAGGGTGGATGACACAAAAACCGGTCGATACAGGGCCGACGGTTGCTGCAGGAGAACACCGCGGACGCACGCGCGAAAGTGCGTCGCTCCGCAAACTGGGAGCGCGTCGATGTCGAGCGGAGCCTCCTGAAGCCAGGCAGAGTCGTCGGCGATGAACATGAGCGCACCGAGATGGATCTCGTGGCCCTCGACCAAAACTCCGCCTGAAACCATGATGAAGGCGATCGGAAAAAATTGCAACTTCTCCAATAAGTCGCTAAGACACCTGCCCCACGGTGGGCGCCAACTGTCGTGGTTCTAAGTCTGACAGTAGTGTAGGGGGGTACTAAGGGAGAGGCAAGATCCTAGTTATGGAGTAGTTATACACGCAAGAGTTTTACGAGTTCAGGCCCTTCTCAGAGGAAGTAACAGCCCTACGTCTCGGTGCTCGGAGGCGGTCGACTGGATTATATGCGTGTGAGTTACAGGGGTGTGAACCCTTCTGCCTGTGGAGGGGTGTGGCTTATATAGAGTGCGCCAGGACCCCAGCCAGCCCACGTAGCAGAGGGTTCAATGTACATAAAGGTCAGACGTTACTAGTAACGTCTTACATAAAGTGATATCATGGCCATAAAGACTACTTAATAACGGACCGTTTGGATGAAGAGTGACCCTAGATCTCCAGGTGGTCGAGTGAGTCTTCATGGTCGAGTGTCTTCTCGTCCGTCAAGTGGAATCCTTCCAGGTCGACTGAAAGGTAGTTTCTTCTAGAGATGTCATTGGGAAGGGTATTTTGGACTGGTCCATGACCCTACCCTAGGTACATGGCTTCATCACCGCCCCCTTCCTTGTCCTATTCGGACTCAAGGGGAGGGGGTGCGCCTCTTTCCCTAGCTGGCCCCTCTCTTTCTCCACTTGGGCCCAACAAGGCCCATTAGTTCCCGGGGGGGTTCCGATAACCCTCCGACACTCCGGTTTTCTCCGAAATCACCCGGAACACTTCCGGTGTCCGAATATAGTCGTCCAATATATCAATCTTTATGTCTCGACCATTTTGAGACTCCTCGTCATGTCCGTGATCACATCCGAGACTCCGAACAACCTTTGGTACATCAAAACTTATAAACTCATAATAAAACTGTCATCGTAACGTTAAGTGTGCGGCCCCTACGGGTTCGAGAACTATGTAGACATGACCTAGAATTGTTTCCGGTCAATAACCAATAGCGGAACCTGGATGATCATATTGGTTCCTACATATTCTACAAAGATCTTTATCGGTTAAACCGCATAACAACATACGTTGTTCCCTTTGTTATCGGTATGTTACTTGCCCGAGATTCGATCGTCGGTATCCAATACCTAGTTCAATCTCGTTACCGGCAAGTCTCTTTACTCGTTATGTAATGCATCATTCCGTAATCAACTCATTGGTCACATTGCTTGCAAGGCTTATAGTGATGTGCATTACCGAGAGGGCCTAGAGATACCTCTCCGACAATCGGAGTGACAAAACCTAATCTCGAAATACGCCAACTCAACATCTACCTTTGGAGACACCTGTAGAGCTCCTTTATAATCACCCAGTTATGTTGTGATGTTTGGTAGCACACAAAGTGTTCCTCCGGTAAACGGGAGTTGCATAATCTCATAGTTGTAGGAACTTTGTATAAGTCATGAAGAAAGCAATAGCAACATACTAAATGATCAAGTGCTAGGGTAACGGGATGGGTCAAGTCAATCACATCATGCTCCTAATGATGTGATCTCGTTAATCAAATGACAACACATGTCTATGGTTAGGAAACATAACCATCTTTGATTAATGAGCTAGTCAAGTAGAGGCATACTAGTGACATTAAGTTTGTCTATGTATTCACACATGTATCATGTTTCCGGTTAATACAATTCTAGCATGAATAATAAACATTTATCATGATATGAGGAAATAAATAATAACTTTATTATTGCCTCTAGGGCATATTTCCTTCAGTCTCCCACTTGCACTAGAGTCAATAATCTAGATTACACAGTAATGATTCTAACACCCATGGAGTCTTGGTGCTGATCATGTTTTGCTCGTGGAAGAGGCTTAGTCAATGGGTCTGCAACATTCAGATCCGTATGTATCTTGCAAATCTCTATGTCTCCCACCTAGACTTGGTCCCGGATGGAATTGAAGTGTCTCTTGATGTGCTTGGTCCTCTTGTGAAATATGGATTCCTTTGCCAAGGCAATTGCACCAGTATTGTCACAGAAGATCTTCATTGGTCCCGATGCACTAGGTATGACACCTAGATTGGAAATGAACTCCTTCATACAGACTCCTTCATTTGCTGCTTCCGAAGCAGCTATGTACTCCGCTTCACATGTAGATACCGCCACAGCGCTTTGTTTAGAATTGCACCAACTTAAAGCTCCACCGTTTAATAAAAACATGTATCCGGTTTGCGATTTAGAATCGTCCGGATTAGTGTCAAAGCTTGCATCGACGTAACCATTTACGACTAGCTATTTGTCACCTCCATAAACGAGAAACATATCCTTAGTCATTTTCAGGTATTTCAGGATGTTCTTGACCGCTGTCCAGTGATCCACTCCTGGATTACTTTGGTACCTCCCTGCTAAACATTTTGCTAAGCATACATCAGGTCTGGTACACAGCATTGCATACATGATAGAGCCTATGGCTGAAGCATAGGGAACATCTTTCATTTTCTCTCTATCTTTTGCTGTGGTCGGGAATTGAGTCTGACTCAACTTCACACCTTGCAATACAGGCAAGAACCCTTTCTTAGCCTGATCCATTTTGAACTTTTTCAAAACTTTATCAAGGTATGTGCTTTGTGAAAGTCCAATTAAGCGTCTTGATCTATCTCTATAGATCTTGATGCCTAATATGTAAGCAGCTTCACCGAGGTCTTTCATTAAAAACTTTTATTCAAGTATCCCTTTATGCTATCCAGAAATTCTATATCATTTCCAATTAACAATATGTATCTACATATAATATCAGAAATGCTACAGAGCTCCCACTCACTTTCTTGTAAATACAGGCTTCCCCAAAAGTCTGTATAAAACCATATGCTTTGATCACACTATCAAAGCGTTTATTCCAACTCCGAGATGCTTGCACCAGTCCATAAATGGATCGCTGGAGCTTGCACACTTTGTTAGCACCTTTTGGATCGACAATACCTTCCGGTTGCATCATATACAACTCTTCTTCCAGAAATCCATTCAGGAATGCAGTTTTTACATCCATTTGCCAAATTTCATAATCATAAAATGCGGCAATTGCTAACATGATTCGGACAGACTTAAGCATCGCTATGGGTGAGAAAGTCTCATCGTAGTCAACCCCTTGAACTTGTCGAAAACCTTTTGCAACAAGTCGATCTTTGTACACAGTTATATTACCATCAGCATTAGTCTTCTTCTTCAAGATCCATTTATTCCCAGTGGCTTGCCGATCATCGGGCAAGTCAACCAAAGTCCATACTTTGTTCTCATACATGGATCCTATCTCAGATTTCATGGCTTCAAGCCATTTTGCGGAATCTGGGCTCATCATCGCTTCCTCATAGTTCGTAGGTTCGCCATGGTCAAGTAACATGACTTCTAGAATAGGATTACCGTACCACTCTGGTGTGGATCTTAATATGGTAGACCTACGAGGTTCAGTAGAAACTTGATCTGAAGTTTCATGATCAATATCATTAGCTTCGTCACTAATTGGTGTAGTTGTCATAGGAACCGGTTCTTGTGACGAACTACTTTCCAATAAGGGAGCAGGTACAGTTACCTCATCAAGTTCTACTCTCCTCCCACTCACTTCTTTCGAGAGAAACTCCTTCTCTAGAAAGGATCCGAATTTAGCAACAAAAATCTTGCCCTCAGATCTGTGATAGAAGGTATACCCAATAGTCTCTTTTTGGGTATCCTATGAAGACACATTTCTCCGATTTGGGTTCGAGCTTATCTGGTTGAAGTTTCTTCACATAAGCATCGCAGCCCCAAACTTTAAGAAACGACAACTTTGGTTTCTTTCCAAACCATAGTTCATAAGGCGTCGTCTCAACGGATTTTGATGGTGCCCTATTTAACGTGAATGCGGCCGTCTCTAAAGCATAAACCCAAAACGATAGCGGTAAATCAGTAAGAGACATCATAGATCGTACCATATCCAGTAAAGTACGATTACGACGTTCGGACACACCATTTCGTTGTGGTGTTCCTGGTGGCGTGAGTTGCGAAACTATTCCGCATTGTTTTAAATGTAAACCAAACTCGTAACTCAGATATTCTCCTCCACAATCAGATCATAGAAATTTTATTTTCTTGTTATGATGATTTTCTACTTCACTCTGAAATTCTTTGAACTTTTCAAATGTTTCAGACTTGTGTTTCATCAAGTAGATATACCCATATCTGCTCAAATCATCTGTGAAGGTGAGAAAATAACGATACCCGCCGCGAGCCTCGACATTCATTGGACCACATACATCAGTATGTATGATTTCTAACAAACCAGTTGCTCGCTCCATAGTTCCGGAGAACGGCGTTTTAGTCATCTTGCCCATGAGGCACGGTTCGCAAGTACCAAGTGATTCATAATCAAGTGATTCCAAAAGTCCATCAGTATGGAGTTTCTTCATGCGCTTTACACCGATATGACCTAAACGGCAGTGCCACAAATAAGTTGCACTATCATTATTAACTCTGCATCTTTTGGCTTCAACATTATGAATATGTGTATCACTACTATCGAGATTTAATAAAAATAGACCACTCTGTAAGTGTGCATGACCATAAAAGATATTACTCATATAAATAGAACAACCATTATTCTCTGATTTAAATGAATAACCGTCTCGCATCAAACAAGATCCAGATATAATGTTCATGCTCAACGCTGGCACCAAATAACAATTATTTAGGTCTAAAACTAATCCCGATGGTAGATGTAGAGGTAGCGTGCCGACCGTAATCACATCGACTTTGGAACCATTTCCCACGCGCATCGTCACTTCGTCCTTAGCCAATCTTCGCCTATTCCGTAGTCCCTGTTTTGAGTTGCAAATATTAGCAACAGAACCAGTATCAAATACCCAGGTATTACTGCGAGCATTAGTAAGGTACACATCAATAACATGTATATCACATATACCTTTGTTCACTTTGCCATCCTTCTTATCCGCCAAATACTTGGGGCAGTTCCGCTTCCAGTGTCCAGTCTGCTTGCAGTAGAAGCACTCAGTCTCAAGCTTAGGTCCAGACTTGGGTTTCTTCTCTTGAGCAGCAACTTGTTTGCTGTTCTTCTTGAAGTTCCCCTTCTTCTTCCCTTTGCCCTTTTTATTGAAACTGGTGGTCTTATTGACCATCAACACTTGATGCTCCTTCTTGATTTCTACCTCCGCAGCCTTTAGCATTGCAAAGAGCTCGGGTATAGTTCATCACGAAGCTCTTGTAGCTTGGTGGCAGTGATTGAAGAATTCTGTCAATGACACTATCATCAGGAAGATTAACTCCCAGTTGAATCAAGTGATTATTATACCCAGACATTTTGAGTATGTGTTCACTGACAAAACTATTCTCCTCCATCTTACAACTATAGAACTTATTGGAGACTTCATATCTCTCAATCCGGGCATTTGCTTGAAATATTAACTTCAACTCCTGGAACATCTCATATGCTCCATGACGTTCAAAACATCATTGAAGACCCGGTTCCAAACCGTAAAGCATGGCACACTGAACTATCGAGTAGTCATTAGCTTTGCTCTGCCTGATGTTCTTAATGTCGTCAGTTGCATTTGCAGCAGGCCTGGCACCCAGCGGTGCTTCCAGGACGTAATTCTTCTGTGCAACAATGAGGATAATCCTCAGGTTACGGACCCAGTCCGTGTAATTGCTACCATCATCTTTCAACTTAGCTTTCTCAAGGAACGCATTAAAATTCAACGGAACAACAACACGAGCCATCTATCTACAACAAACATAGATAAGCAAAAAACTATCAGGTACTAAGTTCATGATAAATTTAAGTTCAATTAATCATATTACTTTAAGAACTCCCACTTAGATAGACATCTCTCTAGTCATCTAAGTGATCACGTGATCCAAATCAACTAAACCATGTCCGATCATCACGTGAGATGGAGTAGTTTCAATGGTGAAAATCACTATGTTGATCATATCTACTATATGATTCATGTTCGACTTTTCGGTCTTCGTGTTCCGAGGCCATATCTGTATATGCTAGACTCGTCAAGTTTTAACCTGAGTATTTCGTGTGTGCAACTATTTTGCACCCGGTGTATTTGAACGTAGAGCCTATCACACCCGATCATCACGTGGTGTCTCAGCACGAAGAACTTTCGCAACGGTGTATACTCAGGGAGAAGACTTCTTGATAATTTAGTGAGAGATCATCTTAAAATGCTACCGTCAATCAAAGAAAGATAAGATGCATAAAGGATAAACATCACATGCAATCAATGTAAGTGATATGATATGGCCATCATCATCTTGTGCTTGTGATCTCCATCTCTGAAGCACCATCGTGATCACCATCGTCACCGGCGCGACACCTTGATCTCCACCGTAGCATCATTGTCGTTACGCCATCTATTGCTTCTGCGACTATCGCTACCGCTTAGTGATAAAGTAAAGCAATTACAGGGCATTTGCATTTCATACAATAAAGCGACAACCATATGGCTCCTGCCAGTTGCCGATAACTTCGGTTACAAAACATGATCATCTCATACAATAAAATATAGCATCACGTATTGACCATATCACATCACAACATGCCCTGCAAAAACAAGTTAGACATCCTCTACTTTGTTGTTTGCAAATTTTACGTGGCTGCTACGGGCTGAGCAAGAACCGTTCTTACCTACGCATCAAAATCACAACGATAGTTCGTCAAGTTAGTGCTGTTTTAACATTCACAAGGACGGGCGTAGCCACACTCGGTTCAACTAAAGTTGGAGAAACACACACCTGCTAGTCACCTATGTGCGAAGCACGGCGGTAAAACCAGTCTCGCGTAAGCGTACGCGTAATGTCGGTCCGGGCCGCTTCATCCAACAATACCGCTGAACCAAAGTATGACATGCTGGTAAGCAGTATGACTTGTATCGCCCACAACTCACTTGTGTTCTACTCATGCAAATGGCATCAACGCATAAAACCTAGGCTCTGATACCACTATTGGGGAACGTAGTAATTTCAAAAAATTTCCTACGCACACGCAAGATCATGGTGATGCATAGTAACGAGAGGGGAGAGTGTGTCCACGTACCCTCGTAGACCAAAAGCGGAAGCGTTATGACAACGCGGTTGATGTAGTCGTACGTCTTCACGATCCGACCGATCCAAGCACCAAACGTACGGCACCTCTGAGTTCAGCACACGTTCAGCTCGATGACGATCCCCAGACTCCGATCCAGCAGGGTGTCGGGGATGAGTTCCGTTAGCACGACAGCGTGGTGATGATGATGATGTTCTACCGACGCAGGGCTTCGCCTAAGCACCGCAACAATATGACCGAGGTGGAATATGGTGGAGGGGGGCACCGCACACGGCTAAGGAATGATCACGAAGATCAACTTGTGTCTAGAGGTGCCCCCCTCCTTCGTATATAAAGGGGGGGAGGAGGAGGGGGCCGGCCAAGGGGGTGGCACGCCCTAGGAGGGGGAAACCTACTCCAAGTAGGTTTACCCCTCCCTTTCCTAGTCCAAGAAGGAGGGGAAAGGAAGGAGTGGGAGAGGGGAAAGGCAAGGGGGGCGCCGCCCCCCCTTCCTTGTCCTATTCGGACTCAAGGGGAGGGGGCGCGCCTCTTGCCCTGTCCGGCCCCTCTCTTTCTCCACTAGGGCCCAACAAGGCCCATTAGTTCCCGGGGGGGGGGGTTCCGGTAACCCTTCGACACTCCGGTTTTTGCCGAAATCACCCGGAACACTTCTAGTGTCCGAATATAGTCGTCCAATATATCAATCTTTATGTATCGACCATTTCGAGACTCCTCGTCATGTCCGTGATCACATCCGGGACTCTGAACAACCTTCGGTACATCAAAACTTATAAACTCATAATAAAATTGTCATCGTAACGTTAAGCGTGCGGACCCTACGGGTTCGAGAACTATGTAGACATGACCTAGAACTGTTTCTGGTCAATAACCAATAGCGGAACCTGGATGCTCATATTGGTTCCTACATATTCTATGAAGATCTTTATTGGTCAAACCGCATAACAACATACTATGTTCCCTTTGTCATCGGTATGTTACTCGCCCGAGATTCGATCGTCGGTATCCAATACCTAGTTCAATTTCGTTACCGGCAAGTCCCTTTACTCGTTATGTAATGCATCATTCCGTAATCAACTCATTGGTCACATTGCTTGCAAGGCTTATAGTGATATGCATTACCGAGAGGGCCCAGAGATACCTCTCCGACAATCGGAGTGACAAAACCTAATCTCGAAATACGCCAACTCAACATCTACCTTTGGAGACACCTGTAGAGCTCCTTTATAATCACCCAGTTACGTTGTGACGTTTGGTAGCACACAACATAATCTCATATTTGTAGGAACTTTGTATAAGTCATGAAGAAAGCAATAGCAACATACTAAACGATCAAGTGCTAGGCTAACGGGATGGGTTAAGTCAATCACATCATTCTCCTAATGATGTGATCTCGTTAATCAAATGACAACACATGTCTATGGTTAGGAAACATAACCATCTTTGATTAATGAGCCAGTCAAGTATAGGCATACTAGTGATATTAAGTTTGTCTATGTATTCACACATGTATCATGTTTCCGGTTAATACAATTCTAGCATGAATAATAAACATTTATCATGATATGAGGAAATAAATAATAACTTTATTATTGCCTCTAGGGCATATTTCCTTCACTTTCTCTGCCTCTTCCTGCTCCTCAGGAAGCTCTCCCATTTGGAGGAAACGGACGGTGGGCTGCGCCCATGCTGGAGCCTGTGGCTCGACGGGAAGGACTAAAGGCATCTCTTCTGCCATGGGAACGACCGTCTGTACGACCATGACCTGAGGTCTTGCCGGAGTCGGTTGTCCCACGGCGGCCCCGGGGAGCTTGGTGGGGAAGTACTCGCCGGAGCCTAGCTTTCTCCGCTTATTCTGCCTAGTTGACGGCTCAACGGACGGTTGAGTTAACTGAAGCACAAAGGTACCTGGTTCCATAGGTAGCTTGAGGGCAGCACGCTTTGACAGGTAATCGGCGATGTCGTTCTCCGTCTGGGGGACATGCTCCACTTGTATACCGTCAAAGCTCTCCGCCAGTTTCCTTACCTCGTCCACATAAGCTTCCATCAACGGGCTTTGATAATCTTTGTTGACCTGCCTGACGACAAGTTGCGAGTCACCCCTGACGATGAGATTTTTGACTCCGAGGTCCGCCACGATCCTGAGGCCGAAAAGCAAACCCTCGTACTTGGCGGTGTTGTTGGTTGACATCTCCCGGGGAAAGTGCATTTGGATGACGTACTTGAGGTGCTCTCAAGTGGGTGCGACAAGCAGCACACCAGCACCGACGCCTTGCAGTGAGAAAGCCACATCAAAGTACATGATCTAGTTCCCGCTTGTTTCCTCACCGGGGAGAGTGGTCTCCTGTAGCTCTTCGTCGGGCGTCGCGGTCCATTTTGCAACAAACTCCGCCAAGACTCTGCTCTGGATCGTCGAGGTACTTTCAAATTTTAGACCAAAACTTGACATCTCCAGGGCCCATTCCACGATCCTTCCAGTTGCATCTGGGTTATGAAGTATCCGTTGCAATGGAAGGCGGGTAACCACGGTGATCTCGTGTGCTTGGAAGTAGTGGCGTAGCTTCCTCGAGGCCATAAGGAGGCCGAAGAGCAATTTTTGCACACCTGAATACCTCGACCTAGCTCCCTGCAAGAGGGAGCTGACGAAGTAAACCGGGTGCTGCACCATCTTCTTCATTTGCGCCACTTCACCTGGCTGTGCGGGTCTTGTCGCACTGGCGCCAGTCTTGCCAAGGCCGAGCCCTGCTGGGGACTCAGTCTTGTCGGGACCAAGCCCTGCCGGGAAGGGTTCTGGCCCGCCACCCGCTGACTCTACCGCTGCAGCTGTCTCCTTGTCAACCTCTCTCAGCACTACCAGTGTGGCGCTAACCACTTGGTTTGCTGCCGCTAAATATAGCAGCAACGGTTCTTGTGGTTTGAACGCAACCAGCACCGGGGCAGAGGAGAGGTACCTCTTCAAGTCTTGCAACGTCGCCTCGGCTTCTGGGGTCCACTCCACTGGGCCTGTCTTTTTTAAGATTTTGAAGAAAGGGAGGGCACGCTCCATGGATTTGGAGATGAATCTGCTCATGGCGGCAACGCAGTCAGTGAGCCGATGCACGTCCTTAATCCGTCTGGGTGCCTCAATCTGCTCAATGGCCTTAATCTTGTCTGGGTTTTCCTCAATCCCGCGCTGCGACACAAAGAACCCGAGAAGCATGCCGAACGGGACACCAAAGACACACTTCTTAGGGTTCAATTTGAGGTTGATCTTGCGCAGGTTCCCAAATGTTTCCTCCAGATCCCGCACAAGTGTTGCCTTGTCCTTGGTTTTGACCGCTATGTCATCCATATAAGCTTCCATATTTCTATGCAGCTGGGGTTCAAAACCAATTTGGATTGCTCTTGCAAAGGTTGATAAAGCACTCTTCAACCCAAAAGGCATCCGTAAAAAGCAATACGTACCACATGGGGTGATGAATGTTGTCTTTTCCTCGTCTTCCTTTGTCATGAAGATCTGGTGGTATCCTGAGTAGGCGTCAAGGAATTATAACAGGTCACACCCAGCTGTGGAGTCAACAATCTAGTCGATGTGCGGTAACAAGAAGGGATCCTTTGGGCAAGCTTTATTGATGTCTGTGTAATCAATACACAGCCTCCACTTCCCGTTTGCCTTATGCACCACTACCGGATTGGCCAACCACGTCGGATGGAGTACTCCCCTTACCAAGCATGCCGCCTCTAGCTTCCTGATCTCCTCTGTGATGAACTCTTGCCTCTCTAGAGCTTGCTTTCTGACCTTCTGCTTGACGGGCCGTGCATGAGGACAGACAGCAAGATGGTACTCAATCACCTCCCTGGGAAAGCCGGGGATGTCAGAGGCTTGCCATGCAAACACATTGACATTCGCCCGCAGGAAGGTGACGAGCTCGCTTTCCTATTTGCCGTCGAGGGTGGAGCTTATGGTAAAAGCTCCCCCCGTGCCGTCCTCTTTGACAGGCACCTTCTTGGTTTCTGGTGGTGCAGCTCTGGACTTCTTGCTCTTGCCAGTGGAGCTCTCTGGCACATCCTCAACGGAAGCGCAACACCCCGAAGAGGTGCGCTTATCGGAGTGGGTGCGAGAGGTCTCGCTAGTCTTCTTCTCTCTCGGGGATCCTTCGGCAGGAGGAGGTGCCTGAGCGCAGCTGCTGCAACTGCTTCCCGGTAAAGTTGGTCGGCGCAAATCAACGCATCTTTCTTGTCGGAGGGGACGGTGATGATGTTCATCGGCCCCGGCATCTTCAGCATGTTGTAGGCGTAGTGTGAAGCCGCCATGAACTTGGCTAGTGCCGGGCGGCTGAGGATCCCATTGTAAGGCAAGGGGATCTTGGCTACATCGAAAACGATCCTTTCCGTCCTGTGATTCAGCTTGCCTCCAAATGTCATGGGCAGCGTGACTTTTCCCTTTGGCTGGCTCCTCCCCGGGTTAACCCCTTGGAACGTGCCCGTCTCCTCGAGGTCTCCATCAGGGATCTGCAGCCTTTTGACCACAACAGGCGAGATCAAATTCAATCCGGCCCCACAGTTAACCAACATCTTTGTCACCTTGAGGTTGCGGATTGTTGGTGAAACCAACAATGGCAAGCACCCAACTGCAGTAGTGCAGTTAGGGTGGTCCTCGGTGTCGAAGATGATGGGCGTGCTGTACCATTTCAGCAGCTTCCGTGCATCGAGCGATGGCTCCACCGCCGTGATCTCACGCGCCCACTGCTTGAGTTGGTGGTGGGATGTATGCAGCCGGCGCCACCATCGACGCACATGGCCTATGTGGCTTTTTGAAACTCGCGGTCACCGGACTCGTCGTCCTCGTCATGATCATCATCTTCCTGCTTCTTGTCGCGGCCCCAGGCGGGCCTCTCCTACTGATTATCCTTACCGCAGCGGCCTCCTTGGCCACCACATTTCTTGATAGACCCCTCGGCACCGTCTTGGCCTTTCTCCTTGTCCCGCCGCTCATACTCGTCTTTCTGCTTCTCAGCGAGCAGCTCTACCTGCCGACAGTTTTGGAGGTCATGGCCCTTGGTGCGGTGGATCTTGCAGTACTGCTTGTCGGAGCCTCCTGGCTTATCGGCAGCCGTTAAGGCCCGACAAGCGGCACACCTGGCAACCTCCTTGTCGGGGTCGCTCACCTTGGTCTTCTTGGTGGCGCCGGTGTCGTCGAATCCCTTAACGGCAAGCACGGCCTTGCCCTTGCGCTTCCTATTACGGCGCTGACCCTTCTTTGCCGGGGTGGCGGTGTCGCCAGTGGAGTCGGTTTCTGCGCCGACATCTTCGCCGGGGTACTTCCTTCCCTCTTCAGTGCGAGCGCATCGATCGGCCAGGACATAGAGCTCGGCCACATCCCTGACCTTGTTCATCGCCAGCTCCTCGCGCATCTTGCGGTTGCGCACATTCTGGTGGAATGCACTGATCACAGCGGCGGGATGAACATCGGGGATGTTGTACTGCACCCGGCTGAACCTTTGGATGTACTTGCGCAAGTTTTCTCCTTCCTTCTGGGGGATGATGTGCAAATCACTCGCCTGGGCATGAGCTTGGTGGCCTCCGGTAAAGGCGCCAACAAACTCATGGCACAGATCCACCCAAGAAGAGATGGAATCCATAGGCAAGTGCATCAACCATGACATAACATTAGGCTTGAGTGCCAACGGGAAGTAATTGGCAAGCACCTTATCGTCGCGGGCCCCAGCAGCTTGCATCGCGATGGTGTAGATGCTGAGGAATTCTGATGGGTGAGTCTTGCCGTTGTACTTCTCGCCAACATCGGGCTTGAACGTACGGTGGGAGGGCCACTGGAACTGCCGCAGCTCACGGGTGAAAGCCGGACAACCCACCTCGTAGGGTAGGCCACCGTAACCTCCTGGCGTTGGGTGGTCCGTAGTGGGTCCTACCCACCTGTTCGACTGGTGGCGTGCGTCACGTCGATGCTCGATGGTAGTTCGAGCGTTGAGGGAGTCCTGGATTAGGGGGTGTCCGAATGGCCGGACTAAGACCTTTGGCCGGACTCCCGGACTATGAAGATACAAGATTGAAGACTCCGTCCCGTGTCCGGATGGGACTTTCCTTGGCGTGGAAGGCAAGCTCGGTGATACGATATGAAGATCTCCTCCCATTGTAACCGACTCTGTGTAACCCTAGCCCTCTCCGATGTCTATATAAACCGGAGAGTTTTAGTCCGTAGGACGAGCAACAATCATACCATAGGCTAGCTTCTAGGGTTTAGCCACTCCGATCTCGTGGTAGATCTACTCTTGTACTACCCATATCATCAATATTAATCAAGCAGGAGTAGGGTTTTACCTCCATCGGGAGGGCCCGAATCTGGGTAAAAACATCGTGTCCCTTGTCTCCTGTTACCATCCGCCTAGACGCACAGTTCGGGACCCCCTACCCGAGATCCGCCGGTTTTGACACCGACATTGGTGCTTTCATTGAGAGTTCCTCTGTGTCGTCGCCTTTAGGCACGATGGTTTCTTCGCTCGTCCATCGCAATGTGGTCCGGGACGAGACTTTTCTCCCCGGACAGATCTTCGTATTCGGCGGCTTCGCACTGCGGGCAACTCGTTCAGCCATCTAGAGCAGATCGAAAGCTACGCCCCTGGCCATCAGGTCAGGTTTGGAAGCTTGAACTACACGGCCGACATCCGCGGGGACTTGATCTTCGACGGATTCGAACCACGACCGGGCGCGCCGCACTGTCACGATGGGCATGATTTAGCTCTGTCATCGGACAACACCCAGAGCGTCACTCAGGTGTCCGCTCCGACCATTAGCTCGGAGCCCACTACGTTAGTCGGGGACGGACAGTTGGATGCCGCCCCGGAAACTGCAACCTCTACGGCGATAGAGCTGGATACCAGCCTAGTCCCTCGCAAGGCCCGTGACTCCAAGGTGCCGGACTCCGATCCGGACTTCGTAAATCCCGCACCTCTTCCGATTAAGCCCGATTGGGATTCGGTCATGGAGTTCACCGCCGCGGACGTCTTTCAGCACTCGCCTTTCGGCAATATCCTGAATTCATTAAAGTCTCTCTCTTTGACAGGAGAGCCCAGGCCGAACTATGGCCAACACGGTTGGGATGCGGACGACGAAGAAATTCGAAGCCCACCCACCACCCACTTCGTAGGCACTGTCGACGATTTAACCGACATGCTCAACTTTGACTCCGAAGACATCGACGACATGGACGCCGATGAAGGAGACGATCAAGAACCAGCACCTATAGGGAACTGGAAAGCCACCTCGTCATATGACATATACATGGTGGACACCCCTAAAGCGGGGGATGGCGAGGAGAAAACAGAGGATGACCCCTCCAAGAAGCAGCCGAAGTGCCGACGTCA
Organism: Triticum aestivum; assembly: GCF_018294505.1. NCBI lineage: Eukaryota > Viridiplantae > Streptophyta > Magnoliopsida > Poales > Poaceae > Triticum > Triticum aestivum. The sequence continues at coordinate 477,242,689 of NC_057798.1, read as the reverse complement.
GCGGCGCCGCTCTAAGTCCCGCCAAAGCAAAAACGGCGATTCCGGCACCGGAGATAACAACACGCCGGACAGTGCCGAAGACAACCCCCTCCAGCAGGATTCAACGCAGGAGGATGAAGGAGCCGGCCCTCATGAGAGAGCGGCCGACAAAGAGGATGAGGACGACAATTACATGCCTCCCTCCGAAGACGAGGCAAGCCTCGACGACAACGAATTCGTCGTGCCAGAGGATCCCGTCGAACAAGAGCATTTCAAACGCAGGCTCGTAGCCACGGCAAGCAGCCTCAAGAAGAAACAGCAGCAGCTTAGAGCTGACCAAGACTTCCTAGCCGACAGATGGACCGAAGTCCTGGCGGCCGAAGAATATAAACTAGAACGCCCATCCAAGAGCTACCCAAAGCGCAGGCTGCTACCCCAACTTGAGGAGGAAGCAACTAAACCTACATCACCAGCGTACGATGCGCCCGACCGGCCACCCCGTGGCCGTGATAGAGAGGCCTTCAAGCCCTCAGTCCAAGCCGCACCCCGACACCGCTCAAAACATACCAGAGTACGGGGAGACGCAACAGACCTGCGAGACATCTCGGAGAATAAGACAAGGCAAACAAGATCGATCTACGGATTGCATGGGCGCCCCACTTCACGTGACGCTAGCCGTCACGCCGGACATAATAAGTATGGCCCGGCCGAATACAACAGACCAAGCTCGTCCGAGCTGCGTCGTGATATAGCCCAGTACAGGGGCGCCGCACACCCACTATGCTTCACAGACGAAGTAATGGATCACCAAATCCCCGAGGGCTTCAAACCCGTAAACATCGAATCATACGATGGCACAACAGATCCTGCAGTATGGATCGAGGATTATCTCCTTCATATCCACATGGCCCGTGGTGATGATCTACACGCCATCAAATACCTCCCGCTCAAGCTTAAAGGACCAGATCGACATTGTCTTAACAGCCTGCCAGCAGAGTCAATTAATTGTTGGGAGGACCTGGAATCCGCATTCCTTGACAACTTCCAGGGCACGTATGTGCGACCACCAGACGCCGATGACCTAAGCCACATAATCCAGCAGCCAAAGGAATCGGCCAGACAATTCTGGACACGGTTCCTAACAAAGAAAAACCAAATAGTCTATTGTCCGGACGCCGAGGCCCTTGCAGCCTTCAGGCACAACATCTGAGACGAATGGCTTGCCCGGCACCTAGGACAGGAAAAGCCGAAATCCATGGCAGCCCTCACGACGCTCATGACCCGCTTCTGTGCGGGAGAAGACAGCTGGCTGGCTCGTAGCAATAACATAACCAAGAGCCCCGGCAATTCGGATACCAAGGATAATAACGGCAGGTCACGTTGCAACAAGCATAAGCGCCGCATTAACGGTGACAATACTGAAGATATGGCAGTCAATGCCGGATTTAGAGACTCCAAACCCGGTCAGCGGAAGAAGCCATTCAAAAGAAATCCTCCGGGCCCATCCAACTTAGACCAGATACTCAACCGCTCATGCCAGATACATGGCACCCCCGAACAACCAGCCAACCACACCAACAGGGATTGTTGGGTGTTTAAGCAGGCAGGCAAGTTAAGTGCCGAAACCAGAGACAAGGGGCTGCGTAGCGACAACGAGGAGGAACCCCGGCCGCCGAACAACAGAGGACAGAAGGGATTCCCCCCGCAAGTGCGGACGGTGAACATGATATATGCAACCCACATCCCCAAAAGGGAGCGGAAGCATGCTCTCAAGGACGTCTATACGTTGGAGCCAGTCGCCCCAAAGTTCAACCCGTGGTCCTCCTGCCCGATCACTTTTGATCGAAGGGACCACCCCACTAGCATCTGTCACGACGGATTCGCCGCATTGGTCCTAGACCCAATTATTGACGGATTTCATCTTACCAAAGTCCTAATGGACGGTGGCAGTAGCCTGAACCTGCTTTACCTGGACACAGTGCGAAAAATGGGCATCGATCCTTTAAGGATTAAACCCACAAAGACAACCTTCAAAGGTGTCATACCAGGTGTAGAGGCCAGCTGTACAGGCTCGGTTACACTTGAAATGGTCTTCGGATCCCCGGATAACTTCTGGAGCGAGGAGTTAATCTTCGACATAGTCCCATTCCGCAGCGGCTATCACGCCCTGCTGGGACGAACCGCATTTGCGAAGTTGAATGCGGTGCCACACTATGCATATCTCAAGCTCAAGATGCCAGGACCTCGCAGAGTCATCACGGTAAATGGAAACACCAAACACTTTCTCCGAACGGAGGAGCACACGGCGGCCCTGGCGGCGGAAGTACATAGTAGCCTCTCCAGGCAATCCTCCAACCCAGGTATCAAACGTCCGGACAACGTCAAGCGAGCCCGAAGTAACCTACAACAAATCCGGCTAGCACGTCCCGAGCAAGCATAGCAGTGCGGCCCCAACCCCAACCCCCGCCAAATGGCGACACTGGTACCACGCATACATAACTATGCCTTAGAGATACCATGGGCATAATGGGAGGGGCACAACAACGACACGCCCAGAAGACGGCTCAACCGCACTAAGGGGCTCACTATTCTGCCTTTTACTTTTTATACACTTTCAGGACCCAACTATTCGGAAGGCCTGTCCGGCAATACACTCGCCGAACACACGATGCAACAGCCAGGGGAGAGAACAAGCCACGTCAAAAGTCCAGGTGGTCTCTATAACGAGTTTAATACCTGTTTTACTTACAATCCCGCAGCTTGCCCCTGGAGGGGAACATGTCAAATACTCCAATCTCTTGCTTACCGCACTTCTTGTATCGTTCTGCTTTCGCAGCAGCCCTTTTTTAATAAACAATATATAGCTCTTACCTATTATTGTACTTATCTATTTTTTACAAATATGTTCAGTCATGACATTGTGCAACCGTACACTTTGGTGCGGACAATACACAAGGGGCTTACAAAACCCCATAACATGGTGTGAGAAGACCAAAAACTCTCACGAGTGCGGCACCCCGAACTTATAGCACTATATGCATCGGCTCCGAATCATGTCTTTGGTCAATAGTTGGGTTTGCCCGGCTCCCATGTTTTGGTACCTTACATTCCGCATTGTTGGCTAAGGTAGCGCTAGGAGAAGTACTGCGATTGTGCCCTAGTTGAGCTGGGTTAACACCTCAGTAGAGAAAGCTAAAACTGACTGTCATGATAGTGCGAGAGAGCGGTCGCTGTTCGCGAGGTTTTTTCGAGTCCTTAAAGACTTATGCCGCTTCAAGCGAGGAACCGGACTTATCCGGCCTAGGCGTGGATAGCGCCCCGAACTCGGTCTTCCGAATACTAGGGGCTTCGCTGAAATTTAAAATTATAGAATTCTATGGCTAAGTGAGAGTGATAAAGCATTATAAGTCCGACGGCCTGGTTCGTTGTGCTGAACGCCTCCCTAGATGGACCCAAGAATGGGAACAAGAGCGCCCAGGTTTATCCCGAACACCCCAGCACTCGTGGCATGGGGGTCGAAGCCGACGACTTGCATCTCTCAGATTTGATAAACGGCCGCACAGAAGGTAATATTTTAAATCAACAAGCGTTGTTTGACGCATATGAACAAAGCTTCAGCATACAGGATAACATTTGCGAGTCTACTCAAATATTACATCTTTGGAGCACTCATCCGCTATATGGCGGGCGCCCTTCAGAATGCCATTATAATACATCTCGGGCGTACGATACTCCTTGCCCGACGGTGGCGCGTCTGTCAACAGCTTCTCCGCATCTAGCTTGCCCCATTGCACCTTAGCACGGGCAAGGGCCCGACGGGCACCTTCAATACAAACGGAGCGCTTGATGACCTCAATCCACGGACACGCGTCCACCAGCCGCCGCACCAGACCGAAGTAGCTCCCAGGCATGACTTCTCCAGGCCACAGCCGAGCTATGAGGCCCTTCATGGCCTGTTCGGCCACCTTGTGGAGCTCGACCAGCTGCTTCAGCTGGTCGCTCAGGGGCATCGGATGTTCGGCCTCAGCGTACTGAGACCAGAACACTTTTTCCGTTGAGCTCCCCTCTTCGGCTCGGTAGTATGTGGTGGCGTCAGACACACTACGAGGCAGATCGGCGAACGCTCCTGGAGAGCTTCGGATTCGGGTAAGTAGCAGATAATTAACTTTTATATTTTTGCTTTGCATAAAGAATGCCTTACCCGCCGCTATCTTCTTCATCGCCTCGATCTCCTGAAGGGCCTTTTGGGCTTCGGCCTTAGCGGTCTTGGCACTCTCAAGAGCCAAGGCAAGCTCGGACTCTTGAGTCTTCGAGTCACGCTCCAAACTCTCGTGTTTTTCCACGAGAGCCTGGAGCTCTTGCCGCACCTCCGCCACCCATGCCTCCTGCTTCTCTCGCTCGGTGCGCTCCAAGGCCGCACTCTTCTTGGCCTTGGAGACCGCCTCTTTCAGGGTCGCCACCTCCTTCGTGGCTCCTGCAACATTAACATTGGTCCTGTTATTATTTTGCAACCAAGTATTTTTATATACATTTACAGGAGGTACTATGTACCCTCTTTATCCTCGAGCTGCTTCTTGGCACGGCCGAGCTCGCTCTTGGACCGCTCGAGGCTTTCCTTCAATGCATTGACCTCCGCAGTCAGTGCGGCAGAGGTCAGTAGCGCAACCTGCATTCCCATATTGACATATTTCTATTAGACTCCTGCGTACATATTTTTAGATTCTCAGCTCGGCTTTTCTTTCCGAACACCGAACTGAGCATCAGGGGCTACTGTCTATGCGGTAACATTTATATATATATATGTTTTGGAACACATACCTCAAAGCCCGTTAACAGGCTTGAACAGGCTTCCGTCAGCCCGCTCTTGGTAGACTGAACCTTCTGAATCACCACACTCATAACAGTGCGGTGTTCCTCGTTGATGGAGGCGCCGTTAAGCGCCTCCAGCAATTTGTTCGGCGCCTCCGGATGGACGGAAGTCGCCGGCATCGTAGGCTTGCCCTTCTTATGAAGGCACCGCCTGTCGGACTCCGGAACCGCTGATGGTTCCGGAGCAGTGTCTGGCCCGGGGCCGGACTTAGATCCCTCCGGGGCTTTACCCCCTTTGGGCCCAGAGTCCGGAAGGTCGCCATGTGGTGCCTTCGGGACCGCCTCCTCCTGGTTTTGTCCCCTACGGGACTCCAACTCAGCATCGCCTGTGGGGAGAGGGGAGGAGGCTGTCGGAAGTGAAGCGCTATTCACATCCGATGAATTAAGAGAGTCGATCGACGAATCGCCAAGCTGAGCACGGGGCGGACTGCATGATTAGATTCGGTGTTAGAAGCTATCGAATGATAAAGGAATGCAATAAGTCATTTGGGGAGCTGGACACTTACGATTTGGCCAGGGGCTTGACCCTGGATGGCCATTCCCCCCCGCCGTCTTCGTCATCGGGGGCGTAGTCCGGCAGAAGGGTCTTCCCCTTCTTGGACCCTCCGGCTTCCCTAGTTGGGGCGGCCTTTCTTTTCGTGCCTCCCCCCGTTGGAGGGGGAGAGGCTTCTTCTTCTTCTTCCTCCTCCTCATCTTCGGAGGTGGAGGGAGCGTTGGGGTTGTCGGGCAAATCCGATGCCCCGGACACCGGGAACTCTTTCGGGTCCCCGTGGCCTTCTCCTTGGCCTTCTTCTCCGGCACCACGTGAGGTGCCGGAACCAGCAGCTTTGCTAATTGCGTGTCTGCTGGGCCTTCGGGCAAAGGAGCCGGACAGTCAAACTGTCCGGATGTCCTCTTCTAGTCCTGTCAAAGGAACGGGAGTTTAGGTCCCACATAAAGTCACACTATGAAATTCGGGTATCCCGTAAGGGACTAAATGTAAGCTTACTTCGGAGGCTTGACATTTGGCGCAGAATCTGCGATCCTCAGTGACGGGAGGAGGGGACCTCGGAACTCTTGAAAAGCACCTTCCAGGCGTCCTCGTGCTTTGTTTCGAAGAGCCGGGATAGAGTCTAGTGCTGGGCTGGGTCGAACTCCCACAAATTGAAGTCCCGTCGTTGACATGGGAGGATCCGGCGGAAGAGCATGACCTGGACCATGTTGACAAGCTTGAGCTTCTTGGTCACCAGGTCTCGGACGCAGGTTTGGAGTCCGGTCACCTCTTCCGGATTGCCCCACGACAGGCCTGTCTCTTTCCAAGATGTGAGCCGGGTGGGGAAGCCGGATCGAAATTCGGGGGCCGCTACCCACTTAGGTCACGCGGCTCGGTGATATAAAACCACCCGATTGCCACCCTTTGATCATTTCCACGAAGGCACCCTCGAGCCAGGTGACGTTGGCTATCTTGCCCACCATGGCACCTCCGCATTCCGGTTGTTGGCCTTTCACAACCTTCGGCTTGACACTGAAGATCTTTAGCCATGGGCCAAAGTGGGGTTGGATGCGGAAGAAGGCCTCACACACGACGATGAACGCCGAGATACTGAGGATGAAGTTCGGGGCCAGATCGTGGAAGTCCAGGCCGTAGTAGAACATGAGCCCCCGAACGAACGGGTGAAGAGGAAAACCCAGTCCGCGGAGGAAATGGGGAAGAAAAACAACCATCTCATGGGGCCTGGGGGTGGGGATGAGTTGCTCCACATCTGGAAGCCGGTGCGCGATGTCGTTAAACAAGTATCCGGCCTTCCTCAGTTTTTTGATTTGCCCCTCCGTAACAAAGGAGGCCATCCATCTACCTCCCGCTCCAGACATGGTTGGAGAAGGTTGAGGTGGGAAGTGCGGGCTTGGGCGCTGGAGCTCGAGCGCGCGGGGACGGATAAGCAGAGGAGGAAGAAGGCGTGAATGGAAAGGGAGGATTCTTATCCCCTTATATGGGCGGCCAAAATCACGAGCCCCCCCACCGGCCTAATAAAACTCACTTATCTCCCAAGCGCCGCGGTTAATGGCGCGGTTGGGTTACCCACGCCCGTATTGATGAGAATCCCGGAATAAGGGGACACGATCTCTGCTTTGACAAGACGTGCCAAGGAAACCGCCTCGCTAAACGCGCTGAGGCACAACAATAAAATGAATAAAAGCCTGGCCGTGGCATTATGTCACGCCGCGGAATACGTCAGCAGATCCGATTAACGCAAATACTATTCTCTCTACGGTGGAATGTGGAACTTATTGCAGAGCCGGACACTACCCTGGTGTTCAACATCTTCTATGAAGTATTCAGAGGAGGAACCCGCCTTGCAATGCCGAAGACAACTTGCGCGCCGGACTCGTCGTCATTGAAGCCTGGTTCAGGGGCTACTGAGGGAGTCCTGGATTATGGGGTGTCCGGATGGCCGGACTAAGACCTTTGGCCAGACTCCCGGACTATGAAGATACAAGATTGAAGACTCCGTCCCGTGTCCGGATGGGACTTTCCTTGGCGTGGAAGGCAAGCTTGGCGATACGATATGAAGATCTCCTCCCATTGTAACTGACTCTGTGTAACCCTAGCCCTCTCCAGTGTCTATATAAACTGGAGAGTTTTAGTCCGTAGGACGAACAACAATCAACCATAGGCTAGCTTCTAGGGTTTAGCCCCTCCGATCTCGTGGTAGATCTACTCTTGTACTACCCATATCATCAATATTAATCAAGCAGGAGTAGGGTTTTACCTCCATCGAGAGGGCCCGAACCTGGGTAAAAACATCGTGTCCCTTGTCTCCTGTTACCATCCACCTAGACGCACAGTTCGGGACCCCCTACCCGAGATCCGCCGGTTTTGACACCGACAAGCGTCTTCATGAACCCGCTCCTGAAGGACTTGACGCTGATCGCGGTTGGTTCGCGGGTCGGACGACGCGATGGAGATATCATCACAAGCGTCATCGCGACGGGCCAACGCCCGGGGTGGCCGGGATGGAGGAGGGGAGTGCATCGTGGCTACTTCGCCTCCGGCATGGCCTCCGCTGGCATGCGGTGGCCCGGCGGAGCGTCGGCCCATGGGTCCCACCGGTCGCAACTCATCGTTGTTGGCGATGCCGACGAGGCTCCGGACGGTGGCCCTCATTCGTCGAGCTTCTCCGCGGCGGGAGGACAATCGAGGAGCAGCTGCACATGCTAGGGCTTCTGCTGGCGTGGGTGGCGGCGAAAGCTGGGTGGACCGTGATGCGCCTCGACTTCTAACCATGTTAGAAGGAGCTGCGTCACGGCCCCACAGCCATTCACCACCTTCGTCATCACCTCGGCACGCACGCTAGCCCTCCTCATCATGCGATGGGCGCATGGGACTCTTCCCAGGGTGGCACGCAGGGTCACTGGCAGGGTGACGCTGCTCATCACGCACAACCTGAGAAGAGCGCGCCGTGGGCGCCGGTGTTGGCGTCTTGGAGGTTGCCGTGCCGCCGTTCGGCGGGATGGCGGCGCCTCTTGAGGGCCTCGTGCCACCTGTGGGGGGCCTGACTCCGTCTCTAGAGCCCGCGACTGGTGGCTCGTCGCCTGGCGCATGAACGACGCCACCCGCCAGGCCTGGACCACCAGGGTGATGTGAATGTTTGCGGACCGCGCCACGGGTCCTCTCCACGACCGGCCCGCTGCTGGTCCGCACCGATACCGGCAATCCGGTCCCGGACGAGCCGATCGCTGTGGTCGTCTTCTTCTTAGGAGCCATGGCGATGAAGAACAACTAGGTCAACTGCTAGACCAGAATCTCACAATTGCACGACTCCCCCTACCTGGCGTGCCAATGATGTCGGTGGGAAATGACACCTATGGGATCACTGGAATCCCTACTACGGTTGCGGGGCGCGGAATCATGAGAAGAGTGGGACTAGCAGACAGCACAAAGGGGATTTACCCAGGTTCGAGCCGCAAAGATGCGTAAAACCCTACGATCCTGCTTTGGTGGATGTATTTAGTGTTCTTGAGCTCTTGAACTAGCTCTTGGTGTTGCCAGGTTCCGAAGAGCTGAACCCCCTCTAGTGTGCCATGGGCCTCCTTTTATAGGTGAAAGGGGCTACCACAATGGCACACATGAGGTGGAAAGTGCTACAGTGCTGAGAGCTTATCGCTAGTGTTACAGGACAAAGCGCATTTAATGCGAGGCTTAGGTGTCCCTCGCTTTATCGGGGACGGGAGCGAGGCTCGTCCTGTCCGTCGCCGCTCCTCCTCGTTCCGACATGCGCCCTGGCCAGAGATGCATGTGGTGCCATGTAGGTAGGCAAGAAGCTGAGGTGGCGCGGTGGTGGTGCCTCCACGAAGGTCTGCATGCCGCCACGTGGGTCCCTGCTGAGTTGGCCTGGAAGCTGCATACTGCCATGTAGGTGCCTGCCCAGCTGGTTGGGCTGGCAGCTGCATGCAAACGGCGGTACGGAGTTGGTTGGTGCGGCCTGGCAGTGGCCCTGCTGGCGTCCCCGGCAAGGGTCTTGCCAGGGGTCTTGTCGATTCCTTCGGTAAGGATCTTGGTGAGGATTGTTGTTTTCCAATTCTCATCCGATCTTAGGTATTTTATGTCTTCACAAAGATCTGCATGCCACCATGGAGGTGCCTCCCGAGCCTTGGTTCAACATGGTTGTTGGAGACCGTGGCTCGAGGGTGGCCTGCTCCACTAGTGTGGGTGAGCTGCCCCGGCAAGGGGCTTCGCCCGTCTGTGCTTTGTGGCCTTGGTCCTTGACATTGTCTTGTTTGTCTTGTGCCTTCGGCTTCTCTCCGGCTTCCCTTTCGTGCCCTGTTATGCGTGGCCGCGGCAGGTGGCTCTGACTGCCCGTGCACAAGTAAAGGGGTCAAAAGCAGAGCCCCTACTTTTGTACAACGACATGACACCACCCATGAAGAATAGGAACCCCAGATCAAATTCTTCATATGGACCAAACTCTTCATATGGATCCACGTCCTCATATGGACCAAATTCTTCACGTGGATCAAATTCCTCACATGGATCAAAATCCTCATATGAACATCATCGTGCTAAAACTTCGTTTTCGCAGGGAAAGTCTAAGGGCCATGAATATGTGCATTATTCTTCAAACCATTATGTTCATAAGTCCTCGAAGAATTTCTCTACTTATTCATATGCTTATCCTAACCACTCTTCTGTGAAATCAAGTGCACTGGCTTCTATGCCATCATTTTCTTATGGAGCTTGCAGAATGATGAACTCTTTGCCACCCCTCCAGATGTGGGTGGTGAAGAAAAAGAACTAATCTCTTATGCAGGGTCAGGTCTCCAGACGAACTTGATCGTCTGAAGAATTTGCTGGAGACCTGAATGTGCTCGAAAGGACACAAGCTAAACAATGAAGAAATGAATCATTCATTTCTCACGTCCTCATATTGCTATATTTGTTACTATTGATGAAATTGATATCATATTCTTCACTGATGAAGTATATGGGTTCGTAAGTTGCACTAATTCATCTGCAGGATGAACAACCCAAAGCTACTGAGTGGGTCCTCGACAGTGGATGTACAAATCACATGACTGGTGACAGAAGCTTGTTGATGGACACTGATTTGTCACCATCTCATCTAAAGCGTATCACCTACGCTGACAAAGGCAAAAGCAAGGTATTGGGTCTAGGTAAGGTTGCAATATCAAAGGATAAACACATGGACAAAGTCATGCTTGTTGAGTCCTTAGGATTCAATCTTATGTCAGTCTCAATGCTTTGTGATCTTGATATGGTTGTAGTCTTCAGAAAATTTCGCTGCCTTGCGCTAATGAAATCTGACAACTAAAAAGTGTTCGAAGGCTTTAGGAAAGGACACTTGTATATTGTTGATTTCTCTGCAGGACCACAACCTGCCACATGTCTACTCGCAAAAGCTTCAGAATGCTGGTTATGGCATCGACGACTTGGTCATGCTGGGATGAGGAACTTGCATACACTCACGAAGAAGAAGCACATCATTGGCATCGAGGGTGTCAAATTCCTCAAAGATCATCTTTGTGGGGCTTGTGAGGCTAGAAAGATCACTAGAGCCAAGCATCCCGCGAAGACTATCATGACCACTTCTCGTCCCTTAGAATTACTTCAAATGGATTTATTTGGTCCTACTCATTATGCCACGTTCACTAGTTCTGCATCATTATATGGCTTTGTCATAGTTGATGACTTCTCTCATTACACATGGGTGCATATCATCACTTAAAAAAATGAAGTGCAGGAAGTCTTCAGACGTTTTTCCTCAAGGGCTTCCACAAACTTCGGTGTGAAGATCAAGCATATCAGGAGTGATAATGGAACCGAGTTCAAGAACACTGGCCTCGATGAATATCTCGATATGCTTGGTATTACTCACGAATTATCTGCACCTTATACTCCTCAGCAGAATGGCGTTGTGGAGCGCAAGAATAGGACTCTTGTTGAGATGGCTCGCACTATGCTTGATGAATACAAGACAGCTGAGCGCTTCTGGCCTGAAGCAATTGATACTGCATGCCACATCATCAACAGGGTATATATTCACCAATTCTTCAAAAATACCTCATATGAACTCCTCACTGACAAGAAACCCATTGTAAGTTATTTTAAAGTCTTTGGTGCTAAATGCTGGATTAGAAATCCTCACCATCACTCTAAATTTCCACCGAAAGCACATGAGGGTTTTATGCTTGGTTACGAAAAGGACTCGCACACCTATAGAGTCTTCAACACCGTTCACCACAAGGTTGTTGAAACTATAGATGTGCGGTTCGATGGAACTAATGGCTCGCAAAGAGAGAACCTACCTCCTGTGATAGATGAAATGTCACCTGAGGAATCCATCAAGTTCAAATCTACTGAGGATGTCATCCCTACCAAAGAAAATGCTGAAGAAATCATTCCTGTTCGTGAAGAAAATCATGCTGGTGCTGCTAAAGAAACTGGTCCTGAAGAAACTGTTGGGCCTAAGCAAAGTCGTCAACCCACACATCCTCGCATTGCAAATGAAGTGCAAGTCGAGAAGATCATCAATGACATTCGTGCACCAGGTCCCCTCACGTGCTCAAAAGCTTCACATTTATCTAACTTTTGTGGGCATTTTGCTTTTGTCTCTATCATAGAGCCCACTAAAGTAGATGAAGCATTCATGGAATCTGAGTGGATTCAAGCCATGCAAGATGAATTGCATCAATTCGAGCTCAATAATGTGTGGGAGCTTGTCAAGCGACCAGACCCTCGCAAGAACAACATCATCGGTACCGAATGGATCTACCGCAACAAACAAGATGAAAATGGCCTTGCGGTGAGGAATAAGGCTCGTCTTGTAGCTCAAGGCTACACACAAGTTGAAGGAATTGATTTCGATGAAACTTTTGCACCTGTTGCTAGACTTGAGGCTATTCGCATATTGCTTGCTTATGCTAACCATCATAATATCATCTTACAAAAAATGGATGTGAAAAGTGCATTCCTCAATGGTAAGCTTGAGGAAGAAGTATATGTTGCTCAACCACCAGGTTTTGAGGATCCAAATTTTCCAGATCATGTCTACAGACTCAACAAGGCCCTCTATGGCCTCAAGCAAGCTCCTCGGGCGTGGTATGACACACTGAAGGAATTCCTCATGGAGAAAGGGTTCAAGCCCGGCTCACTTGACCCAACTCTTTTCACCAAATCATATGATGATGAATTATTCGTGTGCCAAATATATGTTGATGATATTATCTTTGGATATACTAACCAACATTACAGTGATGAATTTGCCTATATGATGAGTGAATAATATCACATGTCTATGATAGGAGAATTGAAATTCTTCTTGGGTCTTCAGATTCGTCAACAATACAATGGCATATTCATATCTCAGGAGAAATACCTCAAGGATGTGTTGAGGAAATTCGGCATGCAAGACTGCAAAGGCGTCAGAATTCCTATGCCCACAAATGGCCATCTATGCACTGATGAAAATGGTAAAGACTTCGATCAAAAGGTATGCCGCTCCATGATTGGCTCTTTATTGTACTTATGTGCATCTAGGTCGGATATTATGCTTAGTGTTTGCATGTGTGCCTGATTTCAAGCTACACCGAAGGAATCACACCATAAGGTTGTGAAGCATATTCTTCGATATCTAGCTCACACACCAACACTTGGATTATGGTATCCCAAGGGCTCTTCCTTTGATCTCATTGGATATTTAGACTCTGACTATGCTAGCGATCGGGTGGACCGCAAGTCAACATCAGGCACATGTCATTTCCTCGGACGATCCTTGGTATGTTGGTCCTCGAAGAAGCAGAACTGCATATCATGATAATCCCCAAGTGCGGGGAATCATTGTAGCAATTCCCAAAGGTGGAAATGATAAGTATGGAGTGTTGAACCCACAAGGAGCCAAAGGTAAGATCAATATTCTCTCAAGCCCTATCTGCCACTGATACGACTCTACGTGCACCGAACGTTTGCTTCCAACTAAAAACAAGAAATAAAACTGTGTTGTGGGTATAAAGAGGATAAGTTTGTATGATATCGGAGAGCTAAAATATAAAAGTAGGTCCTGTTATCATAAGGTTAGAATATATTACAAATAATATAAATAGTGAGTGCGGAATAATGATGGATCGGTGTGCGGAATTGTCCTAGGCAATTGTTAATAAGACCAATAGTCGTCATTGCAATTTCATATGAGGGAGAGGCATAAGCTAACATACTTTCTCTACTTGGATCATATGCACTTATGACTGGAACTCTAGCAAGCGTCCGCAACTACTAAAGATCATTAAGGTAAAACCCAACCATAGCATTAAGGCATCAAGTCCTCTTTATTCCCATACGCAACAACCCCCTTACTCGGGTTTGTGTTTCAGTCACTCATGAACCCACTATAAGTGAATCATGAATGTATTGCAACACCCTACAGCGGGAATCCCTCACGCTTGCGCGACACGGAGGGCACCATAGGAGAGCATCAAAGTAAAACATACAAATCATACCAATCTAGATCATCAATCAACCCAAAGACAAAAGATATCTACTCAAAACATCATAGGATGGCAACACATCATTGGATCATAATATGCGAGAGAGTGGACCGCGTAAAAGAGATGAGGATGGTGATGATGATGGTGATGTTGATGAAGATGATCACCGTGGCGATGATTCCCCTCCCGATGGCACTCCGGTGCCACCAAGAGATAGGAGGAGAGGTTCTCCCCGTTGTGCTTCCTCCTCCATGGCTTCCCCTCTTTGGTCCTTGGCCTTCATGGCAATGATGGCCCCTCCGAGATCCTCCTCCATGGCCTCCGGTGATGATGGCCCCCGCCGGCAGGGTGCCGGAGAGGGCCTAGATTGATTTCTCGTGGCTACAGAGGCTTGCGGCGGCGGAACTTCCGATCTATCTTCTCCCCCGAAGGTTTTAGGGTATATGGGACTATATAGGTGAAAAAAGTCAGTCGGGGGAACCTCGAGGGGCCCACGAGAGGGTAGGGTGCGCCCAGGGGGTGGGCGCCCCCTATCTCGTGGCTTCCTCAAAGCTCTTCTGACGTGGACTCCAAGTCTCCCGGATCATATTCTTCCCAAAAATCACGTTGCCAAAGGTTTCATTCCGTTTGGACTCCGTTTGATATTCCTTTTCTTCGAAATACTGAAACAGGCAATAAAACAGCAATATGGGCTGGGCCTCCGGTTAATAGGTTAGTCCCAAAAGTAATATAAAAGTGTATAATAAAGCCCATAATCATTCAAAACAGATAATAAAATAGCATGAATGCTTCATAAATTATAGATACGTTGGAGACGTATCAGCATCCCCAAGCTTAATTCCTGCTCGTCCTCGAGTAGGTAAATGATAAAGAAAGAATTTATGAAGTGTGAATGCTAGCAGGTGCACAAGTTTTGATCAATGATAATTCCAATCACCTTTTCTAGCATCAATAAGTGTCATAATAGTAGCTTATCTCATAAAACTTATCATGATCAAGTAACAATCTATTCACAATGTCAAGTATGGTTCAAAAACTTCATTGAGAACTAACAAACTGTAATCTCAGTCATTGAAGCAATTGCAATTTATCATAACATCAGAAAGAGTCAAGGATAGAGCTTTTTAGCAAGTCCACATGCTCAACTATCATATAGTCTTCTACAATTGCTAACACTCAAGCAATACTTGTGGTATGGAGTTTCAGCCGGACACTGAGAAAGATAGGGTCTTATTGTGTTGCCTCCCAACGTATTCACCTTTAGGTGATGTCAACAATAATAGCCCATGCTAACTTACATCCAATTGGATATATATATCATGATCTTTCAAACATGAGGAGCTTGCCAAAGGATAAAATGAAAAAGGGAAAGGTGGGGATCACCTTGACTCAAGCATAAAGTTAAAACATAAAGTAAAAGATAGGCCCTTCTTAGAGGGAAGCAGAGGTTGTCATGTGCGTTTAGGGTTGGATGCATAAAATCTTAATGCAAAAGAGCGTCACTTTACATTGCCCCTTGTATGTGGACCTTTATTATGCAGTTCGTCGCTTTTATTTCTTCCACAACAAGATCGTACAAAGCTTATTTTCTCTGCACTAATAAGTCATACATATTTAGATAGCAATTTTTATTGCCTACAACATGACAACTTACTTGAAGGATCTTACTCAATCCATAGGTAGGTACGGTGGACTCTCATGGCAAAACTGGGTTTAAGAATATTTGGAAGCACAAGTAGTATCTCTACTTGGTGCAAGGAAATTGGCTAGCATGAGGGGGAAAGGCAAACTCAACATATTTGGAAGGTCAATGATAATATACTTTAACTGAGATGTGAGAAAACATAAACCATTACGTTGTCTTCCTTGTCCAACTCAACTCTTTTAGCATGTCATACTGAATGAGTGCTCCCAATCATAAAAGATGTCCAAGATAATATATTTGTATGTGAACCTCTCTTTCCTTATTACTTCCTATTAATTGCAACGATGACCAAAACTACGTTTGCCAACTCTCAACAACTTTTATGCCTCATACTGTTTATTTGTGAAGTCATTACTATCCATGTTATAAGCATATGAAACATATAGAAATTCAGATTTATGACATTCAATTCATTCCCCCATTTACTCATAGGATATACATGAAGCACATGAGTAAATGACAAACTACTCCAAAAGATATGAGTGAAGGACACTGAGTAGTCCAATAATTAACTAGCCATGGGAGGGTTCCTTTTTTATTCAATATTTCAGATCCAATGATTTTATTCAAACAGCAAGTAAAGTTGAAAATACGCTCCAAGCAAAACACATATCATGTGGCGAATAAAAATATAGCTCCGAGTAAGGTATACCGATAGTTTTGAAGACGAAAGAGGGGATGCCTTCCGGGGCATCCCCAAGCTTAGGCGCTTGAGTCTTCCTTGAATATTACCTTGGGGTGCCTTGGGCATCACCAAGCTTAAGGTCTTCCCACTCCTTATTCTCCTTCTATCGATATCTCACCCAAAACTAGAAAACTTCAACCACACAAAACTTAATGGAACTTCGTGAGATAGGTTAGTATGATAAAGAGTAAACCATTCACTTTGGTGCTGTAAAAGACAAGGTTCATAATTTTTTTCACACAGTGCCTACTGTACCATATCATTTCCACAATTCATATTGCGAAATATAAGCCATAGGAACTAGAGAACAAGCAAACTATGCGATGAAAACAGAATCTGTCAGAAACAGAACAGTCTGTAATGATCTGAACAATAACCATACTTATGCTACTCCAAAAATTATGAAATAAATTGGTGGACATGAGGAATTTGTCTATTAATTTTCTGCAAAAATAATCAACTCAAAAGCACTCTTATGAAAAAAATGACAGCTAATCTCGTGAGCGCAAAGTTTCTGTTTTTTACAGCAAGATCACATTAACTCTCACCCAAGTCTTCCCAAAGGTATTACTTGGTACTTTATTGAAACAAAAGCTATAAAAAATGATTACTACAGTAGCTTAATCATGTATACACACAAAAACACTAAGGGTAAATATTGGGTTGTCTCCCAACAAGCGCTTTTCCTTAATGCCTTTTAGCTAGGCATGATGATTTCAATGATGCTCACATAAAAGATAAGAGTTGAAACATAAAAAGAGCATCATGAAGAATATGACTAGCACATTTAAATCTAACCCACTTCCTATGACTAGGGATTTTGTGAGCACACAATTTATAGGAACATGAATCAACTAGCATAGGAAGGCAAAACAAGTTTAACTTCAAAACTTTAAGCACATAGAGAAGAAACTTGATATTATAGCAACTCCTACAAGCATATATTCCTCCCTCATAATAGTTTTCAGTAGCATCATGGATAACAACTTTGTTCTCATACTCAATTGGAACCTCTTCCGAAATAATGGAATCTATAATACCTAAATAGTTCATCCCCACTATCTTATTTCTCTTGACATGCAAGCTATCCACCTCAGCAATATGCCACATCAACAATTCTTTTTCATTTTATCAAAATTTTGTTGGACATTTGTACGTGCTTCCCTCCTTCCCCATTTGCCTCTCTGGTGTTTCACATCCCTCCCACACTTCACGCACATGGAGCGATTGGCCTCTCTGCTTTTCACATCTCTCCTCCACCAGTCCACCTCACGCACATACAATATTTACTACAACCTCTTCCACTAGGTTGTTTGTGATGGTTTTTCTCCTATTCCATCTACGAGGTGGACCAATGGAGCCTCAATATTCTCTTCCTTGATTTCTCTTAATCTCGGCTATATTGTTTCTATCTATTTTTTGTGGCGTCGGATATGGCTTGTCATCGCTGCCACAGAGCCGTTCGTTTCGATGACGTTCCTGCTGTCCTGCAGCAGCATGGCAAGGAGGACCACGTACGCATCTGCCGGTACAAATCCTGCTTATGCCCCAGTCCGCTAGCTGACTGCATCATATTATTCTTCCCCGGCGTTGACGACTTCAACAACACCTCACTGAACGCCATGGGTGGCCTCTCCACCCTGTCCGCTATCGCGAGGCACTGGCCGTGGAGGTCGACGAGCAGCTATTCTTTTGCATCGATGATTGTGTGGTATTCCACCTCAACACTGCTCTATCCGTGATCGACTGGAACGCAGCAGAGGCGGACGTGAAGAAGACCTTTGTTGCCAGGTAAAAGGCATGTACAATGGTACTAGCTCCAACTTCTTCCTACTTTTGCGACTTTGTCCCTTACACAAGATTTAGTCGATTCGTCTACATCGTAGGCAGGCCTCTGTCACACACTAAAATTCTCTTTTGATTGGATATATATTTGGTTGGATGGTTCATGCGGCTGAAGTTCATTTAGATTGATTTTGTATTTTTGGAGACTGATTATTCTTTTACCTTTCTTACTTCGATTGGAGAAACAATACCTACATATTAGTCTTCTAAAATTAACCTTCTATTCTCATATTGATTCTGCAGATATTTGTTTTGTCATGTCAAAAAGGTTTTCAATGAAAATGCAAACAGGTTGCAAGGGCGATGAACCAATGTAATCTTTATGATGTAATTAATGCTAATCACATTTTTGTCATGGCATTTCTACATATCGAATTTTTTTAGTCATTTACTTTCAAGTCTGATTTAAAGATAATTGCAGATCATGTAACAAAACCAAAAAATATTTTGGCAGTACGATTTCTATAACATACCTGCTATGTTCAGAAAATGTTACAGATCGATGTTCTTTCTCATTGTCAATATGTTCTGTACATAGGAACGCATGAAGTCTTCAAAGCAGAGCTTTATGAAATTTATGCCACGTGCACCTCTTTCATTATTTGTGCTTGAGTCCTAAGATGGTTCTCCGGGGTTTAGGACATGGGTATATATGGACAAACTAATACTATACTAATTGGCTTCTAAGCCAAGTTGTACTTGCAGATACCATTAATTCAATCATATTATGTCCTATGTTTTGAATTATAGTTGCATTTTATGCCCTCTTTATCATAAATGGCATCTTACTTACTGAATGCCCTATCCAAGCCATAACTAATTATCATTATAGTTCTGATTTTCCCAAGTTGCTGATTAGTCTTACAACTTTTGAGAGGCCAGGTAAAGGAGAAGACACGGGTGTATCTATGCCAACAAATGCAGAATAGTACCCAAGATTGGATGAACTAGACTAGCAAAACATAGGTAGGCAACAAGCAATGAGTAAACAAACATACATTCAAGTAACCAGTTGGTGAGGGTCCTCAAGTGGGTATGTGTTTCCCATGTAACAAGCTATCATATTTTTTTTTCAATTTTCTATCTTTTTTGCTAATGTTTTAAACTTTAATTCCCGCAGCAACGCGCGGGGTATCATCTAGTACTAACTAAAGTTGACACTCTTCCAAATCCACTTTCATAAATATCACACTAAGATTCAACACCCTCCAAGATAGTGGGATCACTAATTCCTAAAGTTGACACTCTTCCAAACCCACTTTAATTTATAGTATTATTCATACTCCAAAAGATATAGGTGAAGTTCATGGAGCATTCTATAGACTAACCAATGCCCAAGCTCAAAATATATAAGTGATGCACACGAAGCATTCTATAAATCCACACTCAAATGATTTAAGTGAAGCACAAAGAGCAATTCTATAAGATCATACTTAAAAGATATAAGTGAAGCACATGAAGTATTCTATAAATCAATTAAGAGCTATCTCATACTAGCATGATTCTTAAAGAGAAATAAAAACACAAAGGACACAAATCATGTGAACAAAACAAAAACTGAGGTATATACCGATATCTGTTGAAGAAGAAAAATGGGATGCCAACCGGGGCATCCCCAAGCTTAGATGCTTTTGTATCCTTTAAAATATTTACTTGGGGTGCCTTGGGAATCCCCAAGCTTGAACTCTTGTCTCTCTTTATTCTTCTCACATCGGTAACTCCTCGTTCTTCAAACACTTCATTCACAAAAACTTAAACAAAAACTTTGTGAGATCCGTTAGTGTAATAAAGCAAACTACCAATTTAAGGTACTGTAATTAACTTATTATTTATCTATATTGGTGTCAAACCTACTGTATTCCAACTTCTCTATGGTTCATACCCTTACATACTAGCCATATATGCATCAAAATAAGCAAACAACACACGAAAGACAGAATCTGTCATGAACAGGACAGTCTGTAGTAATCTGGAAGTTTAGTAAACTTCTGTAACTCCAAAAATTATGAAATAAATTTGAAAATTTGAAAAATTTGTACAGAAGTAATGTCCAAGAAGTTTCAGACACATTTGACTTTCCAGTAAAAAATGTAAATTCATGCACTACAGCCAAAGTTTCTGTTTTTGTTCTGCACAAGGTAAGCAAGCAATCTTATCATACTAAAACCAAAGCTTGGCACATTATTTTTATAATAAAATGGATATATACAAGGGGATAATTATTTACAGAGAAACTTCCATGAAAAATTCTACATTGTTTCCATGAGCATGAACACAAGTGCGCAAGGTCGACCCTCACTTCTTCAATGCATAACTTTCCAATCACTTCTCTTTTTGAAAAACTTTTTTAGGCATCATAGGCAAGTATATATTTTTGTATTTTCAAAATATTTTTTTATATGTTTCACCCACAACTAAACAGTAACAAAAAGGAAAAACAAAATCTACTTAGTTAAGAAAGCAAACAAGCACACACGAGAATATCAACCCCATGCTATTGCTCCCCGGCAACGGCGCCAAAAAAGAGCTTGATAATCCCCAGGTGCAGGGAATCATAGTAGCAATTCCCAAAGGTGGAAATGATAAGTATGGAGTGTCTAACCCAAAAGGAGCCAAAGGTAAGATCAATATTCTCTCAAGCCCTATCTGCCACTGATACTACTCTACGTGCATCGAACATTTGCTTCCAACTAAAAACAAGAAATAAAATTGTGTTGTGGGTATAAAGAGGATAACTTTGTATGATATCAGAGAGCTAAAATATAAAAGTAGGTGTTGTTATCATAAGGTTAGAATATATTACTAAATAATATAAATAGCAAGTGTGGAATAATGATGGATCGGTGTGCGGAATTTTCCTAGGCAATTGTTAAAAAGACCGATAATCGTCATTGCAATTTCATATGAGGGAGAGGCATAAGATAACATACTTTCTCTACTTGGATCATATGCACTTATGATTGGAACTCTAGCAAGCGTCCGCAACTACTAAAGATCATTAAGGTAAAACCCAACCATAGCATTAAGGCATCAAGTCCTCTTTATTCCCATACGCAACAACCCCCTTACTCGGGTTTGTGTTTCAGTCACTCACCAACCCACTATAAGCGAATCATGAACGTATTGCAACACCCTACAACGGGAATCCCTCACGCTTGCACGACACAGAGGGCACCATAGGACAGCATCAAAGTAAAACATACAACTCATACCAATCTAGATCATCAATCAATCCAAAGACAAAAGATGTCTACTCAAAACATCATAGGATGGCAACACATCATTGGATCATAATATGTGGCATAAAGCACCATGTTCAAGTAGGGATTACAGCGGGGTGCGGGAGAGTGGACCGCGAAAAAGAGATGAGGATGATGATGATGATGGTGATGTTGATGAAGATGATCACCGCGGCGATGATTCCCCTCCCGATGGCACTCTGGTGCCACCAAGAGAGAGGAGGAGAGGTTCTCCCCCTTGTGCTTCCTCCTCCATGGCTTACCCGCTCTGGTCCTTGGCCTTCGTGGCGATGATGGCCCCTCCGAGATCCTCCTCCATGGCCTAAGGTGATGATGGCCCCCTCCGACAGGGTGCCGGAGAGGGCCTAGATTGATTTCTCGTGGCTACAAAGGCTTGCGGCAGCAGAACTTCCGATCTATCTTCTCCCCCGAAGGTTTTAGGGTATATGGGACTATATAGGTGAAAAAAGTTGGTCGGGGGAGCCTCGAGGGGCCCACGAGAGGGTAGGGCATGCCCGGGGGGGGGGGGCGCCCCCTATCTCATGGCTTCCTCGAAGCTTTTCTAATGTGGACTCCAAGTCTCCCGGATTATATTCTTCCCAAAAATCACGCCGCCGAAGGTTTCATTCTGTTTGGACTCCATTTGATCTTCCTTTTCTTTGAAATACTGAAACAAGCAATAAAACAGCAATATGGGCTGGGCCTCCGGTTAATAGGTTAGTCCCAAAAGTAATATAAAAGTGTATAATAAAGCCCGTAATCATTCAAAACGGATAATAAAATAGCATGAATGCTTTTTTTCATAAGTTATAGATACGTTAGAGACATATCATATCACTCTCCACTGCAGAAGCTGAGTACATTGCTGCTGGATCTTGCTGTGCTCAACTACTATGGATGAAGCAAACACTCAAGGACTATGGCATCAACGTGAAGAATGTGCCTCTCTACTGCGACAACGAGAGCGCTATCAAGATTGCTCATAACCCAGTTCAACACTCGAAGACAAAGCACATCCAGATTCGTCATCATTTTCTTCATGATCATGTGTAGAAGGGTGACATCTCCATCAACCACGCAAGCACTGAAGACCAGCTGGCCGATATCTTCACTAAGCCCTTGGATGAGAAGAGATTTAGCAAGTTGCGGTGTGAGCTAAATATCCTAGAGTCTTTGAATGTTCTTTGAAAAGGACACACATCCTAACACTTATGCTGACTTGATGACTTAGATGTGCAACACATGAAGTAACGTTTTTCTTCAATCAATGAAGACTAACCCTCTCAGTGTGTAGAAATTAATGGAGAAATTGATTCTCAGAACCCTACGAGAATTGTACGCGGTGTCTGAAATCAGCTTTCTTATACGGTGGGTTACCCCACCAACCAAAGTTGAAAATCTTCAATTTGAGTTTTTCTTCATTTTTGAAATTCCTCAGTTTTTCAAATTCTTCAACTTTGCATTGTCTTCACTCTTTCCATTGTTGTTCTTCATTTGACTATATATATATATATATATATATATATATATATATATATATATATATATATATATATATATATATATATATAACCTGACCTGCTCGCTGGCGGATTTTGACCCCTAGTCATGATGAAATTGCGTTTTTTGCAATTTTACTGCTTGATTTGTTCGACCTGAACTTCCCTCTGAACTAGGTTGAACTTCCGCCAACATTGTCCAAGCGGGGCTTGCGATATACCGTTGGAAAGCTATGGACACCAGCATCATGACCCAACTTAAATTTTTGTCAAAATGTAAATGGTTTAAGAGCAGTTTTGATAATCGTTTTTTCTTCACATGGAAAACGTGAATCGTATTTTTGATCGCATTTCTAAACTGTTTATCGGAATGAGGCAAATAATATGACGTTGGAAAGCTGCTGCAAAACCGCTCCTTCCACATGTTGAAAGTTTTCCCTAATTCCCTATGGTTAAAGAGTAATTTGGAGAAACGTAAAATTTCGCAAACCGAATAGCCGAGTTCGTATTTTCGTTGCCATTTCTAAACGGCTACTGCAATTGAGGCAAGTAATATGGAGTTGGAAAGCTTATGAAAATGCGCTACTTTTTCATGTTGAAGGTTTTTCCTAATTTTGAATGGTTTAAGAGTAATTTAGAAAGCAATACAAGTTCCACCAAGTTCATATTTTCGATCTAGTTTTTTAATCATACGTCCGAACAAATGCAAAACTTTTTGGTATGTATTGTTTCTCCAAATTCATTACGGTTTTACGTTGATTTTGAAAATGGCTAAAAACGTATTTTCGCCGTAATTTCTACAAACTTCATCGGAACGGGGCAAATAATATACTGTTGAAAAGCTACAAAAAATGCAAAACTTTTTCATGTTGATGATTTTCTCTGATTCCTCGCCATTTTCAAGTAATTTCAGAAACAATTAGATCACTCGTTCCGCCTTTATCGCAAAACAGATTCGTCGAAAATGCATCGCGTGAAGTACTTGAACTTCTGTGGCAGTTCTGCTTGAATTTCACTCTGTTTTTCACGTGCTTTTTTGCTTGTAGCTCTTCATTCACTCACCGGAATTGAGCAAGTGATATACCTGTGGAAAGCTGTTGTAAACATGCAACTTTCCTGTGTTGATCATTTTTTCATACTCACGATGGTTTTAAAAGTTTTTCATCCGAAATTCATTCAGTGTAGTAGTTGAACTTCCTGCTGTTTTCACGTTGAACTTCTTGCTATTTTCACTGTGTTGTATTTTTAATAACGAGGAAAATCTAAGTTTTTTATAATCATCGAACTTCTCCATCTTTTTAATATGGCCTTCTTGGTTTTATTTCTTAAATATTTTTTATGAATAAAAATATTTTAAGACACTAAAACAACATTTTCGTGTGTGTTTTTACATTGGTTTGCACATCAAACCGCGTCATCTTTAGAAATTGAACTTCTCGTTTTCTTTTTTATTTTCTTTCAACATTGTTTAGCATGTCGAACCACGTCATCTTTAGAAATTGAACTTCTCCTTTCTTTTTGTTTTCTTTCAACATTGGGTTGCACGTCGGACCGCTTCATCTTTA
This sequence comes from Triticum aestivum, assembly GCF_018294505.1. NCBI lineage: Eukaryota > Viridiplantae > Streptophyta > Magnoliopsida > Poales > Poaceae > Triticum > Triticum aestivum. Next base: position 477,218,324 of record NC_057798.1, on the reverse strand, counting down.
GAAATTGAACTTCTCATTTTCTTTTTGTTTTCTTTCAACATTGGTTTACACGTTGAACCGCGTCATCTTTATAAATTGAACTTCTCCCTTTTTGTTTTCTTGCATGTTTTACCTTGCATATTTAAATTTATTTTAAACTTGCTGAGATAACACACTTGACCTTCTAGAACACAACATTTTGACCTTTGCAAAACATAAATTAAAGCCAAACTTTTGACCTATAGAGCATGTATAATTTTCTCCACTCTTTCAAGAATAAGCGCTGAATCACCCCGTTAGTTTGACTTGAACTTCTGCTGCACATGAATAAGCTGTTGAAAACACACAACTTTCCTGCTCCGTTATTTAAATTTGAACTTCTAGTTTTTTAAGAAACGAGATTTTTTAAAAACTTTTTTACTTGTTCCTTTTATTCTAATTTGAACTTCTAGTTTTGTATAACGGTGATTTTTTTCATCAATTCTTTTTAATTGTTCCTCTTTTTAATTTGGACTTCTCTGTTTTTTTACAAACGATAAAAATCCTTTTTTATAATGGTTTTTGTAGTACTTTTTTATTTGATCTTATTGCTCTTTTTTTTGGACTTATTGCGCTGACCGGTCTCCATTTTCCTCGAACTAATGCTCATGTGCAGATCATGCGTGCGCAAAAGAATTATAGGCAGCCACACACCGATGCTACTGGACACCTACTATTGCTTTTTTCCTTCATTTAATATACACATTGAACCATATATGTTGTCGGGATGAACTTCTGTCTTTCTGCTCCAGAGAAGAGTGGTGCATCGGTGAATAATGCAAACTACTGGGCATCATGAGGCCCCAAAATATGGATACAAAATTTTTTATGAAGCACGGAATCCCTTTTTTATGAGGCGTCATTTGTGTTTTCTTATTTGAACTTCATGTTTTCTTATTTAGAAGCACGAAATCCCTTTTTTTATGAAGTTTTATTTTCATCAAATTTTTGAATTGACCGGTTAATCTTACTCAACAAATATAATGTCATGTTATTTTCAGAACTTGCTATGTTTCATGCGGTGAACCTTTTTTGATTTTGCACTTCCAAAACTAACAATTTCTAGGTTAGGCATGTTTTCTTGTTGGTATATAAACATCAAATTGCTTTGTTATTTTAATTCGAACTTCTCGATTCTATTCACTTCATTTTTTATTCAAACTTCATGGTTTTATTTTGAAAAAATTGTGGGAATTCCGTTTGGGTTTTGTCAAAAAACCGCAAAAGAACTTTTTATAATTTTGCAACGTCTCTCTCTCTCTCTCTCTCCCCCTCCCTCCCTCTCTCTCTCTCATCTTAGTTCACACAACATTTGTCCCTTTCTTTTTCTTGAGATTTTTTTATCATTGTCTCTTTATTGTTTTTCGGATGTAACTTCTTTTCCTCTGCACTTATTTTATCTGGCTTATTGTTTTCAAACTTACCAACTTCTGAAACCTAAACTTCACACGTTCATTTGAACCCTTTTTCCCATGTACTCATGAAACTTTTCTCCATGTGTTTTTACTTGTTTTTGTTTCTCCATCTTTCATGATTTTTTTACCCACGAACTTCTCATGTTGCTGTCTGAATATTTTCCAAAAATTTACAGGTGTTCTAGTACAGACTGATCATACAAAAATGAGACATTATAACGCTATACGTCAGTGCTATATCATTGCCAAGAAGTATCACCCTGTAACAAATACAATGCTCATACGAGCATTTGCACTAACACGTTCCATGCAACCAAATGGGGGAAGGAGCATATGAGTTGTACATCTCTACGGCCTCGACGTGGGCAGGTCCCATCCTACTGGAGTGCAGGTCATCTCCATCAACATGCCAAGTCCAGGTCGCTGCAAAAAGCTGAAGCTGCACTGCGCAAGCAGAGCGAGAGAAGAAGTGCAAGCCATGGCAGTTCGTGCTGAGCGCGTGCGGCCGTGGGAGGTGCAAGCTTGGCCGCCGGCCGGAGCTGAACGGGGTCAGGTGAGGAAGTAGGCAGGCAGAGGTGGGAGGTGCGCGTCGCCACAAATCTGCCCCAACCTACGCTGCCGCCCTGCTCCGCGTACTCCAACTCCTCCTGTTCGCATTCAGATAAAAGCATAGACATTTCAGATTCAGTACATGGGGGCGAGGATGTGGTAGCAGGGTGAGATGCATAGCAGCAGTGGGATTCAGGGGGCGTAGCGGCTGTGAACTCTCAGGGGCCATGTAGTTGAACGGCCGGAGTGTGGAGGCGACGAGCGTCGTCCGTGCTGCGACGGTGGAGCACCACCGAGAGGAGACAGAAGGCGCGAGCAGAAGGGGATAGCCAAGAGGAGGCGGAAGGTGGGAGCCCCGTCGTAGGTTGGTGGCACTCGGGGATGCACGCACTCGGCGGCGCAGCGAAGTGGGGCTCCGGCGGCGGCGTGAAGTGGGGATCCGGTGCGCTGTTGCTGGCGTCGTCGATTTCTTGGGTGGATCCCCGGCCGGCGGCAACACATGAGGATCTACATGGAGGAGGGACGCCGTCCGCGTGAGAGGAGGGGCGTCGGCCGTGCGGGAGGAGGTGCGCCACCGTCGGGAGGGGCGCCGGCCGCGCGGGAGGAGGCGCGCCGCCGTCGATGAGGGGAGCCGGCCGCGCAGGAGGAGGCGCGCCGCTGACGGGGAGTGGCTCCGGCCGCGCGGGAGGAGGCGTGTCGGCCGTGCGGGAGGAGGTGCGCCGCCGTCGGGGAGGGGCGCCGGCCGCGTGGGAGGAGGCGCGCCGCCGTCGATGAGGGGAGCCGGCCGCACGGGAGGAGGCGCGCCGCCGACGGGGAGTGGCGCCGGCCGCGCGGGAGGAGGCGCGCTGCCATGGGGTCGGCCGTCGGCTGGGAGGAGGCGGATGCTTCAGTTTCTTTGTTTTTTTGTTTTAGGGATCTCGGGAATAAGTCGGCCGGGCCTATACAGGGGTGCTCCGTGATCCAAATAACTATTCTGATCCTAAGATCAGAATAGTGTCACTCTCTCTCTCTATATATATGTGTCCTCTACAACATTCACTTATAGCTAATTCTTCAAGTTGACTTTTTTTTTGCTAAGTGAATGTGATCGGATCCTTTCCCCTGTATGCTAAACTCAACTCAATCTGTGCACAAATTCTTCATGTGCGTTCTATTTGAAACTCATTCAAATTCTTCACTGTGTCCTTGTCAGCTGAAGAAATTGTGAACGCAACTTTAAAATATTCTTATCTAAAATTTTCGGCTTTTGCCGCTCAAACCGTTACGCATTCCACGGTATACCTATCTATTCACCCACGATCTCACACGATCTCCACTTCACAGTACGTGGGTGACACATGTCGCGCGAATGAGAAGGGTCAGGGGCACGTTCGTCCAAATTCTTCGGGCGAACAGTTATTCATCTCCACTATAAATACCCCCTCCCCTTCCTCATTTCATTTTTACTCCGCTCGACCTCACTCCCTCGCTCGAGTTTCTCAAACCCTAGCGCCGCCGCTAACTCCATCGTCGCCGGTGAGGAAGAGCTTCACTGCCTCGACCTCGTCGCCGTCGTACTCGCGCCGCCCGCGGAAATCTTCCCTCTGCTGCCACCGTAGACGTCTTCCTCCACCAATTTAGGGCGTGTAAGATCCGAGCCAACGAACTTTCAAATCTACACTTCTGGTTTGTCGTGTTCTTCGTCAAGGGTAATTAAAAGTTACTTTTAACGTATTTATTCTACTGATGATTTTCATGAAATCCTCAAAAGGTGTTTATTCTTCGATCTCCACACTCTAAACACCTAGCACAAATCTTCAGTTCTTGATCTATTTCTCTAAGTGACATTTTTCTTCATGATTCCTCAATTGTGTTAATCTCACGATCGGCACAACTTTGGAACCTAAGACAAAGAACACTTAGTGAAATTCTTCAAGACACATCGGGTCAATTTCCTCAAACTTCATCAAATTTTACAAAACTTTCTGAGAACGCATATGACCTCTCCAAATTCTTTGCACCTATACTCTATTCACAGGTACTCATGTTAGCTGCTGAATCACTAGGTTCTCATCAACTTAATTCCTTTGTAGCATTCCTCGAAGAAAAGCTGCATACTTCTTCAGAGAACTCAATTGTGCAAATTCCTCAGGTGAAGAAAATGGTTGACGGTAAACGTCCTCAGAAAGGAGGAAAGAGGCTTGAAGTAAATACTGCCTTTGGGATCCCTGCGGACATCTATGCAGGGTACTGCACGCCTGATGAGGCAAAATATGGCAAGGAAATGAAGAATGAGCGCAAAGTGCGCATTCAGAGGATCGAATGGAGATGGGCAAGAGAGTGGAGGGAGTATAGAGTTGTTACTCCCAAATACATGAAGAAATTCTCTCTCAATCCTCCGTGCTCAAGACCTCCTCTGGCACCTGGCCAGCTAGCTGATCCAACAAGCCTTAAAGGTGGTGAGGATTATGCTGATGAATGGGCCAGGCGACAAGCAAAGTTGGCCAAGCATGCCAAAGAAGCAGTGAAGAAATTCAATGAAGATTCTACTGCTGTCGCTGCCACTGCTGAAGCTTCTTCAAGTAAGAAGGCCATGCCTAAGAAGCCAGTAAAGAAACCACCAAGTTCTTCTGCAATGCCCTCACCGCCAATTTCCTTAGTGCCACCGAGGCCAATTCCTCAAGCTGCCCCAGTTCCTCAAGCTGCACCAATTCCTCGGGCTTCAAAACCCTCAGCTCCTCCGGCAAAGTCCTCAGCACCCATGCATCTCGCCTTGTGCCAATGGACCACTTGCATATCTATTTCCTCAGGAGCTTCAGCGAGTTCTTCAGCTCACCCTTCATCAACCGGTCCACTCTACTGAAGACCAAGGCCACTGCTGGACGAGGCACTAGACCAAGTCCTCGCAAGAAGCAGGCAGTCTTTCAAACTCCATCTGATGATGATGAACTTGCCAATATCATCAAGGACAGACAGCAGCGGGCCGCTAGAGCCAAAGGGAGTGATGTGCCCCTTCTAATCGATCCGAAGAAAATGCTCGATTTCATTGACCTATGGCACAAGGATCCAAATGCTCCAATACCAGAGCTGGGCCTCACTCCTGGACAAAGTCACGTTGTGAATGTGTTCATCATTAAAGAAAAATGGAAGTTTGACCAAGCCAGGTCAATCAAGAAAGCGCAGTACAAGAAGCAGCGCTACTTAAAGGACAATGTCCTTAGTCTTTCGCCTGAGAAGCTCATTGCACTGCAAGCTGACATCAAGAAGCTCAGCGAAGATTTTGAAGCCTACAAGGCTGACTTGAAAGGTGCCAAGGTCAGATTCGTCAAGCTGACAAAGACATTCACTTCAAGTGTTGCTGCTCCTGTGCGCATTGAAGTCACTCAGGCTGAAGCATGTGCTCAAGCCACTGAAGGAATTGTCAGCACCGTTGATGAATATCAGGCTGCTGATGAAACTGCAAGCACCAGGGCTGCTGAAGAAATTCCAGCCTCTGAAGAAACTGCCAGGGCAACCACTAGTGTTGCGCCTGAAGAAATTGTCAAGCCAGCTGAAGACTCTATCGCTGCGCCTGAAGAAACTGCTCAAGAGAGGCCAACTGCATCAGTTGTGCCTGAAGAAATTGATCCCACTGCCACTGCTCCGCCTGCACCAACACCAAGTCTGATTCTTCCTTCTGCTCTAGAAGTGAAGAAAACAAAGCTGCGGAGCGTGCTGCTTTGAAGAAGAGGAAGGCATCAGCTGCATCAGAATCTTTGGCCCCCAAGAAGGCGAAGATTTTGACAAGTTCACTGGAGAATCCCATTGATGTTGTTCCTCTCGCAAGCATGCCATCCAAGGAACTTGTTCCTCATGGCAAAGAATATCAAATTCCCAAAGAATCTACAAAAGAAGATCCCTCTGCTGCTTCCACAAAGCAGATGGATGAAGAAATTGAGGTTGAAGCTTTCACCTCAACCCCTCAGGTATCATCGCCAACACCTCAGTTCACTGCTGAAGAGGCCGACATTGAAGAAATGGAAGTGGATGAGGATGTGGACATTGGCTGCACCACTCCCGTGTTGAATGATGATTTCTGGGAGAGTCAGCAACCAAACTCACCTCTGTTCACACTGATCCAGCAAATTCCTCAGTCCCTGGCTCCAACTGAAGTTCTCATGGGTTTTGAAGAAATTCATGCCACCCCTTCCATTCCTGAAGAGATTCCAGCCACTAGTGCTGATGAACATGTTGCTGAAGAAATGGAGGCCCAGGCTGCTACTGAAGCAGAAGCTGAAATTCCTCAGCCTGCGCCCCTGAAATTGAAGTCCCAGAAGTTATTCTTCAAATCACTGACACTCCTCAGCCACAGCCGAAGAATCCATTCTCCAAGACTCCAATGTTCAAGGCTGATGCCTTCTTCAACGAGCATGTATTCTTCACTGAATATAATCCATATGATTCAGCTCATCTAAGGAGAAAGCGATTCTGGACTGCCAGCCAGGCAAACTTCTATTCTTCAGTGCTATTCAACAAAGACAAGATCTTCGATCATGAGCATATTCCTCACTTGGATATGGAATCACTGCCTTGCTTTGTGCCTCTCCTCGCTGCCATTCATGATGTTGGCCTGCTCAATTTCTGCACTGACATATGCGATTGGAATGAAGAACTTATTCTTCAATTCTACACGACGCTGCACATCACCGGAAATGCTGAAGATGTGAATTCATGGGTGTTGGACTGGATGACTGAAAACACTCACTATAAGGCACCAGCAACTGAATTGCTTCATGCCATGCCCGTCAATCCTCCCCCAGAAGGTGCGCGTCTGATATATTCTGAAACTGAGTTGTTTGATCATTTTATGCAAGTACTGATGAAGCTGCTGAAGCCTGGACAAGCATCAAGGACCAAATTCCTCGTGAAGGAATTGCAGTATGTGCCGAGGACAGTCTATCATATTCTGACGAAGACTTTGAGTCCAATCAAGGGCCACGACTCAAATGATGAGGAAGTCATTAGCATCATGAAGAATCTGTTGTTCAACATCATGCACGGTATTCTCGTAAATTATCATGATTTCTTCATGAGGACTCTGGCAAATGTCTCTACGTCCCCGTTTGAGATGAAGCCTTACACTCCATGGATCATGAGATTCCTCAGAACAAGGTCTTCACTCAACTACAAAGCTGATACGCTCAACCATGGCAGCTTCTTGCCCCCGATTGAAGTCCTCAAACGGACATTTTCCTCAGCTGATGAGAAGGGCAAGGCCAATGCTATCATTGATGAGGGCATTCGTCCATTGGAGGGGCAGTTCCGCAAAGCTGCTTCATACTCCACCAATGATGACTCTGCCACTCATGATATTGCCACAAATGCTTCAAAGCAAAGTCCTCAGGCAACAGCTCCAAGGGTGATGATTGATCGTGAGCTTCTCCTCAGTCTTCATCAGAAGGTGGATAACAATCACAAATGGGTGAAATGCTAGTTTGATTCAATTCTTCACAATATGACTGCCACTTATAATTCAGTGAAGAAGAACCGCTACTACCTCAACTAAATGTTCGATCGCACCTGGGCTATATTGTCTCACGTTTACGGTGATGAGGATCTCAAGTAGATGGGCTTCAAGCAGGATTTTGGCTGGGCTAAGCCTCCACCGAAGAAATTCAAGAAGGTCGAAGTTCCTTCTTTGGTGCCCAGTTCATATTACTCGTCTCGCGGCACTGATGAAAATGAAGATCTGGACGACACTGCGGCAGGCCCTACTCCAACCAACGACCCCAACAACGCTGGCGCTCCTCCATCGACCTCGTGAAGACATTCTTCAGGGGTGTTAGTCCTCACTTTTCGTCCCTTTTGGTCATTTGATGACAAAGGGGGAGAAATTTGAGTTAGTCTTCAAGCGGGTCTATATATATGGGCATTTTTGGTTAAGTTGCAACTCTCGCTCTTCTGAAGCTTTTGTTGATCGAGTTGTAAACTTAAGTCCGATGGTGACCTGATACTTTTGCTCTGTTTTCTGCATGCTATTTCCTCATTAATCCTATGCACGCATGCTGAATTACATCAGTCACCATATTTCATCATGCATTTCAAATTCTTCATTCTATATGTTAAATGCGTGTATGAATTACAAGATATAGGGAGAGATCTCCATGATTATACTCTTCAAGTGAGCATTGCTTCAAAAGCAAATACCTCACTATGCACATCTTCAAGGGGAGTTCTTCTATATCTTGCAATCAAATTTCTCAATTTTGAGTACTTTCAATTCATATGTTTATCTTCATTGAAAACTTAACCTATATTGTCATCAATCACCAAAAAGGGGGAGATTGTAAGTGCATCTAGTGCCCCTTAGTGATTTTGGTGTATTGAAGACTTATAGGTTAAGGGACTAATATGTTTGTGAGTGTACAAAGGCTCTATAAGTCAATGAGGAGTTTGATATTTACAGTGAAAGTCGACCCCTAAAAATGAATGTCTTCGGCTGAAGACTTTGGTTCTCCTGAAGACTTTGAAAGTGAAGAAATTGGTGTGACCATGAGGACTCGATATTCATACGAGGAATCTGAAGCGTGAAGCCTTTTGTTTTCATAGTTTCATTTTATCTTTCTTGAGTCATAGGCAACACCGTACTGTTAAAGGGGGTCGAGGTAATACTAAGGAAACAGATTTCCAAGTGACGCTCATCTCAAAATCCTACACCTACCCAATCCTTCGAGTGAAGCCATTGGAAATCTTATATCAGTTCAGTCAATTTCTTCAGTGACAGAGTCGAAGATCTTATGGTCTCTGAGGAATTTGTTCTGACTGAGGAGTTAGGAATTTGCTAGTGCGGATTGCCTACACAGTGAGGAACATGATAGCCCTGAGGAATTCGAACCTCAAAATATCTGACCGTTGCTGAGCCGCGCGCTAGCCGTTCCAAAATATCTACCACCTAACGGTCATATCATTGAAGGGCATTTATGTCTTATCATGTCAGGCTACTCTCTAGGCTATAAATAGCCGCCCCCTACAACCACTAGCTGGTTGGCTGCTCTGAGAGAAACTGACACTTGTCATTTGAGAGCATCCCATCCTCCGAGGACTTTGAGCGAAAATCATCAAGTGAGGACAACCCAAATCCCAAACCCAAACATACAAACCCCAAAGTGATTGAGCATCACTGAAGAGATTGTTCCTGTGTGGAACCGATGCTTGTTACCTTTGAGGACAGTGTATCCTCCATACGGTTAGGCATCATGGTATGAGCATCCAAGAGGAATTGTAGATTGCCGAGTGACCTAGTCTGTGAAGGTTTGGAAGTCACCTGTGAAGACTTACCACTACTGTTGGGTGATATTTGCGTGATCTTAGATCAAGGAGAATACGGTGAGGACTGTGTGTCCTCGCGTTTAAATACTCAGCCGCTGCAACCAGACGTACAACTGTCACAGCAGTTGGAACTGGTCGAACAAATCATTGTCTTCACCAAGCCATCTGGTTCTATTTCCTCAACCCTTTCATTTCCTCGGTTATGTGTTGATGTACCTGATCATTACTGCTTGAAGACATTGACTGGAGACTTTCTCTATTTCCTCAATCCTAATTCTTCAGTCTGTTTGTCTTCATCCTGCTTATCCTGTGTTTACGCTTTCTGTACTCAGTGCTTGTCTTTTATTTCATCATGATGACTATGTTGTTACTCTGTTTTGCTTATACCTGAGTACTTATTCTGCTGCAAGTAGTTCTTCGTTTAGGAATTTCCTCACCTTGAAATTCCTTAGTGAAGATTTCTTAAAAATCGCCTATTCACCCTCCTCTAGTCGAAGTAACACACTTTCAATTTGCATGATCATGTAGTTGACATCATATTTGTGGCAAAGCCACCTTTCATAATTCTTTCATACATGTCACTCTTGAGTCATTGCACATCCTGGTACACCGCCGGAGGCATTCATATAGAGTCATATTTTTGTTCTAAGTATCGAGTTGTAATTCTTGAGTTGCAAGTAAATAGAAGTGTGACGATCATCATTATTAGAGCATTGTCCCATGTGAGAAAAAAAAGACTCCAAAGAATCCAAACAAAAAAACAAAAAAATGAGAGAAAAAGAGAGAAGGGGCAATGTTACTATCCTTTTCCACAGTTGTGCTTCAAAGTAGCACCATAATCTTCATGATAGAGAGTCTCCTATTTTGTCACTTTCATATACTAGTGGGAATTTTTCATTATAGAACTTGGCTTGTATGTTCCAACGATGGGCTTCCTCAGATTGCGCTAGGTCTTCATGAGCAAGAAAGTTGGATGCACACCCACTTAGTTTTTCTTTTTAAGCTTTCATAAACTTATAGCTCTAGTGCATCCGTTGCATGGCAATCCCGACTCACTCACATTGATATCTATTGATGGGCATCTCCATAGCCCGTTCATACGCCTAGTTGATGTGAGACTATCTCCCTCTTTTTTTCTCCACAACCACCATATTCTATTCCACCTATAGTGCTATGTCCATGCTCACGCTCATGTATTGCGTGAAAGTTAAAAAAGTTTGAGAACACCAAAAAGTATGAAACAATTGCTTGGCTTGTCATCAGGGTTGTGCATGATTTGAATATTTTGTGTGATGAAGATGGAGCATAGCCAGACTATATGATTTTGTAGGGATAACTTTCTTTGGCCATGTTATTTTGAGAAGACATAATTACCTTGTTAGTATGCTTGAAGTATTATTGTTTTTATGTCAATATTAAACTTTTGTTTCAAAACTTATGGATCTGAATGTTCATGCCACAATAAAGAAAAATTACATGGATAAATATGTTAGGTAGCATTCCACATCGAATTTTTTGTTTTTATCATTTACCTATTCGAGGACGAGCAGGAATTAAGCTTGGGGATGCTTGATACGTCTCCAACGTATCTATAATTTTTGATTGTTCCATTCTATTATATTACCTATTTTGGATGTTTTATATGCATTAATATGCTATTTTATATTATTTTGGGACTAACCTAGTAACCTAGAGCCCAGTGCCACTTTCTGTTTTTTCCTTGTTTTTGAGCTTCGCAGAGAAGGAATACCAAACGTAGTCCAAACGGAATAAAACCTTCGCAATGATTTTTCTTGGACCAGAAGACACCCAGGAGACTTGGAGATGAAGTCGTAAGAGCCACGAGGCGGCCACAAAGGGGGAGGGCGCGCCCCCAGCCTTGTGCCCCCCCCCCCCCCGTGACTCCACCGACCTACTTCTCCGTCCTATATATTCCCAAATATCCCCAAACCACCAGAAGCGTCCATGAAAACACTTTTCCACTGCCGCAACCTTCTGTACCCGTGAGATCCCATTTGGGGGCCTTTTCCGGCATCCTGTCGTAGAGGGATTTGATCACGGAGGGCTTCTACGTCAACTCTATTGCCCTTCCGATGAAGTGTCAGTACTTTACCTCAGACCTAAGGGTCCCTAGCTAGTAGCTAGATGGCTTCTTCTCTCTCTTTGATTCTCAATACCATATTCTCCTCGATGTTCTTGGAGATCTATCCGATGTAATCTTCTTTTGCGCTGTGTTTGTCGAGATCCGATGAATTGTGGATTTATGATTAGCTTATCTATGAATATTATTTGAATCTTCTTTGAATTCTTATATGCATGATTTGATATCTTTCTAATTCTCTTTGAACTATCAGTTTAGTTTGGCCAACTAGATTGGTTTTTCTTGCAATGGGAGAAGTGCTTGGCTTTGGGTTCAATATTGCAGTGTCCTTTCCCAGTGATAGTAGGGGCAGCAAGGCACTCATTGTATTGTTGCCATCGAGGATAAAAAGATGGGGTTTACATCATATTGCTTGAGTTTATTCCTCTACATCAAGTCATCTTACTTAATGCATTACTCTATTCTTCATGAACTTAATACTCTAGATGAAGGCAGGAATCGGTCTACTTGGCACGGACGTGATGCTTATATTTCATAATCATTACCTTAGATATTGTCATGACTTTGCGCTTTTCTATCAATTGGTCGATAGTAATTTGTTCACCCACTGTATTATTTGCTATCTTGAGAGAAGCCACTAGTGAAACATATGGCCCCCGGGTCTATTTTCCATCATATAAGTTTCCAATCTACTATTTTACAATCTTTTACTTCCCGATCTATAAACCAAAAATACCAAAAATATTTACTTTATATTTTGTTTAGTTTCATCTATCTCTATCAGATCTCGCTTTTGCAAGTAACCGTGAAGGGATTGACAACCCCTTTATCGCGTTAGGTGCAAGTTGTTTGATTGTTTGTGCAGGTCTTGGTGATTTTTTCATTGTCTCCTATTGGATTGATACATTGGTTCTCTAACTGAAGTAAATACTTATCTCTACTTTACTACATCACCCTTCCTCTTCAAGGGAAAAACCAATGCAAGCTCAAGAAGTAGCAGGAAGATTTTCTGGTGTCGTTGCTGGGGAGATCTACGCCAAGTCAAGACATACAAAGTACCCATCATAAAACTCTCATCTATTGCATTACATTATTCGCCATTTGCCTCTCGTTTTCCTCTCCCCCACTTCTAAAACGATTTTCGAAAAGATTTTCCTTTTTATTGGCCCTTCTTCCGTTCGTCTTTTTGCTTGCCTTTATGTCTTACTTGGATTGTTTGCTCGTTCGCTTGGTATAATTGTGTGTTTATTGAAAATCAAAAACCAAAGGTTTATGGATACTCATCCACTTGCTAATCTTTTTAAAAGATCCAATTATGTTGAACCAATTGCTAGTGAGTTGAGTGCACTAGATTATCTTTATGAGGTTTTGCTTGAAATCCGTGAATCTGAAAATTGTGATGATTATAAAGTGATTCACGATAGCTCCTTGAATGAAAATCAGGATTGCAATGATGTTATTATAAATTCTTTTAACGTCAATTGTGTTAATGATATGCAAAACCCTAAGCTTGGGGATGGTAGTTTTACTATGTCCACTACTTGTTGCAATGATCATGATTAGGCTGATTCTTCTTATGATCTTGAAAATTTATTTAAGCCCCATGATGAATATAAGATTGATGATAATGTTTGCAATAATACGGAAAGTGGGTTTGGAAGAGTGTCAACTTTAGATCCCACATATTTGGAGAATATTCAGTCTTATGAAATTTTTGATAAAAGTGGGTTTGGAAAGGTCATGAGTTTACTTAATGATAATCCCACTATTTTGGAAGAGTGTCAACTTTGCATGCACTGTGGATCATGTAGAGAATAATTTATGTGATAGCTATATTGTTGAATTTGAATATGATCCTACATGTAATTATTATGAGAGAGTAAAATATGGTTGTGGACATTTCCATGTTAGTAAATTACCCAACTTCATGTTGAGATTGCTATCGTCTCTTTCTTCTCCCTTGCATATGCTAGTTTTTGCTTGCCTTGATAATTTGTTTGCTTATAAAATGCTAATGCATAGGAAGTATGTTAGACTTAGATGTGTTTGTCACATGTTTTATGATACTCTCTTTGTGCTTCAATTCTTCTCCTTTATGTGAGCATCATTGAAATTTTCAATGCCTAGCTAAAAGGCTTTAAAGAAAAGCGCTTGTTGGGAGATAACCCAATTTTTTTCCTTCCTGTTTTCCAATAAATAATTTGTCTAGCCTCTGGTTAGATGTGGTTTTGTGTTTTATTTAGTATTTGTTCCAAGTAAGACCTTTGGGATGGCTTACGGTGATAGTTGTTTTGATCTTGCTGAAAAACAAAAACTTTTGCACGCAGAAAAATAATTTTCATAATTCACAGAAGCGTGTTTTTGATATGATTATTTTTTCACAATATTGGTACAAAAAGTTTCTAGGTTGTCCTAATTTTTCAGAATTTTTGGAGTTACAGAAGTATTCGAAGTTTCCATATTTCTATTGACTATTCTGTTTTTGACGGATTCTGTCTTCTATGTGTTGTTTGCTTATTTTGATCAATCTATGGGTAGTATCGGGGGGTATGAACCATGGAAAAGTTGGAATACAGTATATATTACACCCATATAAATAAAGAATGAGTTCACAATAGTACCAAAAGTGGTGATTTATTTTCTTATAGTAACGGAGCATATGAGATTTTCTGTTGAGTTTTGTGTTGTGAAGTTCTCAAGTTTTGGGTAAGGATTTGATTGACTATGAAATAAGGAGTGGCAAGATCCTAAGCTTGGGAATTCCCAAGGCACCCCACGGTAATATTCAAGCATAACCAAGAGCCTAAGCTTGGGGATGCCCCGGAAGGCATCCCCTCTTTCGTTTTCGTCTATCGGCAACTTTACTTGAGGCTATATATTTATTCACCACATGATATGTGTTTTGCTTGGAGCATCTTGTATGATTTGAGTCTTTGCTTTTTAATTTTCCACAATCATCCTTGTTGTGCATACCTTTTGAGAGGGACACACATGAATCATGATTTATTAGAATACTCTATGTGCTTCACTTATATCTTTTGAGATAGGCAATATTGCTCTAGTGCTTCTATGATATCTTTTTAGAGCACGACGGTGCTTTTATATTATAGAAATTGTTGAACTCTCATTATTCACTTATATTATTTTGAGAGTCTTAAACAACATGGTAATTTGCTTTCGTTATAAAATTAGTCCTAATATGATAGGCATCCAAAAGGGATATAATAAAAACTTTCATATAAAGTGCATTGAATACTATGAGAAGTTTGATAACTTATGCTTGTTTTGATATATAAATTGAAGGAAATATGCCCTAGATGCAATAATAAAGTTATTATTTATTTCCTTATATCATGATAAATGTTTATTATTCATGCTAGAATTGTATTAACCGGAAAAATAATATATGTGTGAATACATAGACAAACATAATGTCACTAGTATGCCTCTACTTGACTAGCTTGTTAATAAAAGATGGTTGTGTTTCCTAACCATAGACATGAGTTGTCATTTGATTAACGGGATCACATCATTAAGAGAATGATGTGATTGACTTGACCCATTCCGTTAGCTTAGCACTTGATCATTTAGTATGTTGCTATTGCTTTCTTCATGACTTATACATGTCCCTACAACTATGAGATTATGCAACTCCCGTTTACCGGAGGAACACTTTGTGTGCTACCAAACGTCACAACGTAACTGGGTGATTATAAAGGATCTCTACAGGTGTCTCCAAAGGTACATGTTGAGTTAGCGTATTTCGAGATTAGGTTTTGTCACTCCGATTGTCAGAGAGGTATCTCTAGGCCCTCTCGGTAATGCACATTACTATAAGCCTTGCAAGCAATGTAGCTAATGAGTTAGTTACGGAATGATGCATTACATAACGAGTAAAGAGACTTGCCGGTAACGAGATTGAACTAGGTATTGAGATACCGATGATCGAATCTCGGGCAAGTAACATACCGATGACAAAGGGAACAACGTATGTTGTTATGCGGTTTGACTAATAAAGATCTTCGTAGAATATGTAGGAGCCAATATGAGCATCCAGGTTCCGCTATTGGTTATTGACCGGAGACCTGTCTCGGTCATGTCTACATAGTTCTCGAACCCGTAGGGTCCGCACGCTTAAAGTTAGATGATAGTTGTATTATGAGTTCATGTGTTTTGATGTACCGACGATAGTTCGGAGTCCCGAATGTGATCACGGACATGACGAGGAGTCTCGAAATGGTCGAGACATGAATATTGACATATTGGACGACTATATTCGGACACCAAAATGGTTCCGGGGGTTATCAGATATATATACCTGAGTACCGGGGGGTTACCGGAACCCCCCGGGGGGTTAATGGGCCGCATGGGCCCAAAGTGGAGAAAAGGAGGGGCGGCCAGGGTAGGCCGCGTGCCCCTCCCCCTCTAGTACGAATAGGACAAGGAGGGGGGGCGCCCCCTTTCCTTCCTCTCCTCTCTCCCTTCCTTCCCCCTCTCCTACTTGGACAAGGAAAGGAGGGAGTCCTACTCCCGGTGGGAGTAGGACTCCTCCTGGCGCGCCCCCTCCCCCTTGCTCCTTTATATATGGGGGCAGGGGGGAACCTTTAGACACAACAACAATTGATCCTTGAGATCTATTAGCCGTGTGCGGTGCCCCCCTCCACCATATTCCACCTCGATAATATCGTAGCGGTGCTTAGGCGAAGCCCTGCATCGAGAGAACATCATCATCGTCACCACGTCGTCGTGCTGACGGAACTCTCCCTCGACACTTGGCTGGATCAGAGTTCGAGGGACGTCATCGAGCTGAACATGTGCAAGAACTCGGAGGTGCCGTGCTTTCGGTGCTTGATCGGTCGGGCTGTGAAGACGTACGACTACATCAACCGCATTGTGCTAACGCTTCCACTTTTGGTCTACGAGGGTACGTGGACAACACTCTCCCCTCTCGTTGCTATGCATCACCATGATCTTGTGTGTGCGTAGGAATTTTTTTGAAATTACTACGTTCCCCATCAGTGGCATCCGAGCCTGGTTTTATGCCTAGATGTTATATGCACGAGTAGAACACAAGTGAGTTGTGGGCGATACAAGTCATACTGCTTACCAGCATGTCATACTTTGGTTCGGCGGTATTGTTGGATGAATCGGCCCGGACCGACATTACGCGTACGCTTACGCGAGACTGGTTCTACCGACATGCTTTGCACATAGGTGGCTGGCGGGTGTCAGTTTTTCCAACTTTAGTTGAACTGAGTGTGGCTACGCCCGGTCCTTGAGAAGGTTAAAAGAACACTAACTTGACGAACTACCGTTGTGGTTTTGATGCGTAGGTAAGAACGGTTCTTGCTCAGCCCGTAGCAGCCACGTAAAACTTGCAACAACAAAGTAGAGGACATCTAACTTGTTTTTGCAGGGCATGTTGTGATGTGATATGGTCAAGACGTGATGCTATGTTTTATTGTATGAGATGATCATGTTTTGTAACCGAGTTATCGGTAACTGGCAGGAGCCATATGGTTGTCGCTTTATTGTATGCAATGCAATCGCCCTGTAATTGCTTTACTTTGTCACTAAGTGGTAACGATAGTCGTAGAAGCAATAGGTGGCGAGATGACAACGATGCTACGATGGAGATCAAGGTGTCGCGCCGGTGACGATGGTGATCATGACGGTGCTTCGGAGATGGTGATCACAAGCACAAGATGATGATGGCCATATCATATCACTTATATTGATTGCATGTGATGCTTATCCTTTATGCATCTTATTTTGCTTTGATTGACGATAGCATTATAAGATGATCTCTCACTAAATTTCAAGGTATAAGTGTTCTCCCTGAGTATGCACTGTTGCGAAAGTTCTTCGTGCTGAGACACCACATGATGATCGGGTGTGATAGGCTCTATGTTCAAATACAACGGGTGCTAAACAGTTGCACATGGGGAATACTCAGGTTAAACTTGACGAGCCTAGCATATACAGATATGGCCTCGGAACACTGAGACCGAAAGGTCGAGCGTGAATCATATAGTAGATATGATCAACATAGTGATGTTCACCATTGAAAACTACTCCATCTCACGTGATGATCGGACATGGTTTAGTTGATTTCGATCACGTGATCACTTAGATGATTAGAGGGATGTCTATCTAAGTGGGAGTTCTTAAGTAATATGATTAATTGAACTTAAATTTATCATGAACTTAGTACCTGATAGTATTTTGCTTATCTATGCCTGTTGTAGATAGATACCTCATGCTGTTGTTCCGTTGAATTTTAATGCATTCCTTGAGAAAGCTAAGTTGAAGGATGATGGTAGCAATTACACGGACTGGGTCCGTAACTTGAGGATTATCCACATTGCTGCACAGAAGAATTACGTCCTGGAAGCACCACTGGGTGCTAGGACTGCTGCAGATGCAACTAATGACGTTAAGAACGTCTGGTAGAGCAAAGCTGATGACTACTCGATAGTTCAGTGTGCCATGCTTTACGGCTTAGAACCGGGACTTCAACGACGTTTTGAACGTCATGGAGCATATGAGATGTTCTAGGAGTTGAAGTTAATATTTCAAGCAAATGCCCGGATTGAGAGATATGAAGTCTCCAATAAGTTCTATAGCTGCAAGATGGAAGAGAATAGTTATGTTAGTGAACATATACTTAAAATGTTTGGGTATAATAATCACTTGATTCAACTAGGAGTTAATCTTCCTGATGATAGTGTCATTGACAGAATTCTTCAATCACTGCCACCAAGCTACAAGAGCTTCGTGATGAACTATAATATGCAAGGGATGGACAAGACTATTCCCGAGCTCTTTGCAATGCTAAAAGCTGCGGAGGGAGAAATCAAAAGGAGCATCTAGTGTTGATGGTCAATAAGACCACCAGTTTCAAGAAAAAGGGTAAAGGGAAGAAGAAGGGAACTTCAAGAAACAAGTTGCTGCTCAAGAGAAGAAACCAAAATCTGGACCTAAGCCTGAGACTGAGTGGTTCTACTGCAAGCAGACTGGTCACTGGAAGCGGAACTGCCCCAAGTATTTGGCGGATAAGAAGGATGGCAAGGTGAACAGAGGTATATGTGATATACATGTTATTGATGTGTACCTTACTAATGCTCGCAGTAGCACCTGGGTATTTGATATTGGTTCTGTTGCTAATATTTGCAACTCGAAACAGGGACTACGGATTAAGCGAAGATTGGCTAAGGACAAGGTGACGATGCGCATGGGAGATGGTTCCAAAGTCGATGTGATCGCCGTCGGCACGCTACCTATACATCTACCTTCGGGATTAGTTTTAGACCTAAATAATTGTTATTTGGTGCCAGCGTTAAGCATGAACATTATATCTGGATCTTGTTTGATGCGAGACGGTTATTCATTTAAATCAGAGAATAATGGTTGTTCTATTTATATGAGTAATATCTTTTATGGTCATGCACCCTTGAAGAGTGGTCTGTTTTTATTAAATCTCGATAGTAGTGATACACATATTCATATTATTGAAGCCAAAAAATGCAGAGTTGATAATGATAGTGCAACTTATTTGTGGCACTGCCGTTTGGGTCATATTGGTGTAAAGCGCATGAAGAAACTCCATACTGATGGACTTCTGGAATCACTTTATTATGAATCACTAGGTACTTGCGAACCGTGCCTCATGGGCAAGATGACTAAAACGCCGTTCTCCGGAACTATGGAGCGAGCAACAGATTTGTTGGAAATCATACATACTGATGTATGTGGTCCAATGAACATTGAGGCTCGCGGCGGGTATCGTTATTTTCTCACCTTCACAGATGATTTAAGCAGATATGGGTATATCTACTTAATGAAACATAAGTCTGAAACATTTGAAAAGTTCAAAGAATTTCAGAGTGAAGTGGAAAATTATCGTAATAAGAAAATAAAGTTTCTATGATCTGATCATGGAGGAGAATGTTTGAGTTACGAGTTTGGTTTACATTTGAAACAATGCGGAATAGTTTCGCAACTCACGCCACCCGGAACACCTCAACGTAATGGTGTGTCCTAACGTCGTAATCGTACTTTACTAGATATGGTGCGATCTATGATGTCTCTTACTGATTTACCGCTATCGTTTTGGGGTTATGCTTTAGAGACGGCCACATTCACGTTAAATAGGGCACCATCAAAATCCTTTGAGACGACGCCTTATGAGCTGTGGTTTGGCAAGAAACCAAAGTTGTCGTTTCTTAAAGTTTGGGGCTGCGATGCTTATGTGAAGAAACTTCAACCAGATAAGCTCGAACCCAAATCGGAGAAATGTGTCTTCATAGGATACCCAAAGGAGACTATTGGGTACACCTTCTATCACAGATCTGAAGGCAAGACTTTTGTTGCTAAATTTGGATCCTTTCTAGAGAAGGAATTTCTCTCGAAAGAAGTGAGTGGGAGGAAAGTAGAACTTGATGAGGTAAATGTACCTGCTCCCTTATTGGAAAGTAGTTCATCACAGAAACCGGTTCCTGTGACAACTACACCAATTAGTGAGGAAGCTAATGATATTGATCATGAAACTTCAGATCAAGTTACTACCGAACCTCGTAGGTCAACCAGAGTAAGATCCGCACCAGAGTGGTACGGTAATACTATTCTGGAGGTCATGTTACTTGACCATGGCGAACCTACGAACTATGAGGAAGCGATGATGAGCCCAGATTCCGCAAAATGGCTTGAGGCCATGAAATCTGAGATGGGATCCATGTATGAGAACAAAGTATGGACTTTGGTTGTCTTGCCCGATGATCGGCAAGCCATCGAGAATAAATGGATCTTCAAGAAGAAGACTGACGCTGATGGTAATGTTACTGTCTACAAAGCTCGACTTGTTGCGAAAGGTTTTCGACAAGTTCAAGGGGTTGACTACGATGAGACTTTCTCACCCGTAGCGATGCTTAACTCTGTCCGAATCATGTTAGCAATTGCCGAATTTTATGATTACGAAATATGGCAAATGGATGTCAAAACTGCATTCCTGAATGGATTTCTAGAAGAAGAGTTGTATATGATACAACCTGAAGGTTTTGTCGATCCAAAAGGTGCTAACAAAGTGTGCAAGCTCCAGCGATCCATTTATGGACTGGTGCAAGCCTCTCGGAGTTGGAATAAACGCTTTGATAGTGTGATCAAAGCATATGGTTTTATACAGACTTTTGGAGAAGCCTGTATTTACAAGAAAGTGAGTGGGAGCTCTGTAGCATTTCTGATATTATATGTAGACGACATATTGTTAATTGGAAATGATATAGAATTTCTGGATAGCATAAAAGGATACTTGAATAAAAGTTTTTCAATGAAAGACCTCGGTGAAGCTGCTTATATATTAGGCATCAAGATCTATAGAGATAGATCAAGACGCTTAATTGGACTTTCACAAAGCACATACCTTGATAAAGTTTTGAAAAAGTTCAAAATGGATCAAGCAAAGAAAGGGTTCTTGCCTGTATTACAAGGTGTGAAGTTGAGTCAGACTCAATGTCCGACCACAGCAGAAGATAGAGAGAAAATGAAAGATGTTCCCTATGCTTCAGCCATAGGCTCTATCATGTATGCAATGCTGTGTACCAGACCTGATGTATGCTTAGCAATAAGTTTAGCAGGGAGGTACCAAAGTAATCCAGGAGTGGATCACTGGATAACGGTCAAGAATATCCTGAAATACCTGAAAAGGACTAAGGATATGTTTCTCGTTTATGGAGGTGAAAAAGAGCTAGTCGTAAATGGTTACGTCGATGCAAGCTTTGACACTGATCCGGTCTAAATCGCAAACCGGATACGTGTTTATATTGAACGGTGGAGCTGTAAGTTGGTGCAGTTCTAAACAAAGCATCGTGGCGGGATCTACATGCGAAGCAGAGTACATAGCTGCTTTGGAAGAAGCAAATGAAGGAGTATGGATGAAGGAGTTCATATCCGATCTAGGTGTCATACCTAGTGCATCGGGACCAATGAAAATCTTCTGTGACAATACTCGTGAAATTGATTTGGCAAAGGAATCCATATTTCACAAGAGGACCAAGCACATCAAGAGACGCTTCAATTCCATCCGAGACAAAGTCCAGGTGGGAGACATAGAGATTTGCAAGATACATACAGATCTAAATGTTGCAGAACCGTTGACTAAGCCTCTTCCACGAGCAAAACATGATCAGCACCAAGGCTCCATGGGTGTTAGAATCATTACTATGTAATCTAGATTATTGACTCTAGTGCAAGTGGGAGACTGAAGGAAATATGCCCTAGAGGCAATAATAAAGTTATTATTTATTTCCTTATATCATGATAAATGTTTATTATTCATGCTAGAATTGTATTAACCGGAAACATAATACATGTGTGAATACATAGACAAACATAATGTCACTAGTATGCCTCTACTTGACAAGCTCGTTAATCAAAGATGGTTGTGTTTCCTAACCATAGACATGAGTTGTCATTTGATTAACGGGATCACATCATTAGGAGAATGATGTGATTGACTTGACCCATTCCGTTAGCTTAGCACTTGATCATTTAGTATGTTGCTATTGCTTTCTTCATGACTTATACATGTTCCTACAACTATGAGATTATACAACTCCCGTTTACCAGAGGAACACTTTGTGTGCTACCAAACATCACAAAGTAACTGGGTGATTATAAAGGAGCTCTACAGGTGTCTCCAAAGGTACATGTTGAGTTAGTGTATTTCGAGATTAGGTTTTTTCACTCCGATTATCGGAGAGGTATCTCTGGGCCCTCTCGGTAATGCACATTACTATAAGCCTTGCAAGGAATGTAGCTAATGAGTTAGTTATGGAATGATGCATTACATAACGAGTAAAGAGACTTGCCGGTAACGAGATTGAACTAGGTATTGAGATACCACAATCGAATCTCGGGAAAGTAACATACCGATGACAAAGGGAACAACGTATTTTGTTATGCGGTCTGACCGATAAAGATCTTCGTAGAATATGTAGGAGCCAATATGAGCATCCAGGTTCCGCTATTGGTTATTGACCGGAGACGTGTCTCGGTCATGTCTACATAGTTCTCAAACCTGTAGGGTTCGCACGCTTAAAGTTAGATGACAATTATATTATGAGTTCATGTGTTTTGATGTACCGAAGATATTTCGGAGTCCCGGATGTGATCACGGACATGACGAGGAGTCTCGAAATGGTCGAGACATGAAGATTGATATATTTGACGACTATATTCGGACACCGGAATGGTTCAGGGGGTTATCGGACATATACCGGAGTACCGGGGGGGGGGGTTACCGGAACCCCCCGGGGGGTTAATGGGCCTCATGGGCCCCAAGTGGAGAAGAGGAGGGGCGGCCAGGGCAGGCCGCGCCCCCTCCCCCTCTAGTCCGAATTGGACAAGGAGGGGGCGCCCCCCTTTCCTTCCTCCCCTCTATCCCTTCCTCCCTCCTCTCCTACTTGGACAAGGAAAGGAGGGAGTCCTAGTAGGACTCCTCCTGGAGCGCCCCCTCCTAGCCGGCCACCCGCTCCCCCTTGCTCCTTTATATACGGGGGCAGGGGGCACCTCTAGACACAACAACAATTGATCCTTGATATCTATTAGCCGTGTGCGGTGCCCCCTCCACCATATTCCACCTCGATAATATCGTAGTGATGCTTAGGCGAAGCCCTGCATCGGTAGAACATCATCATCGTCACCATGCCGTCGTGCTGACGGAACTCTCCCTCGACACTCGGCTGGATCGGAGTTCGAGTGACGTCATCGAGCTGAACGTGTGTAAGAACTCGGAGGTGCCGTGCTTTCGGTGCTTGATTGGTCGGGCCGTGAAGACGTATGACTACATCAACCGCGTTGTGCTAATGCTTCCGCTTTCGGTCTACGAGGGTACGTGGACAACACTCTCCCCTCTCGTTGCTATGCATCACCAAGATCTTGCGTGTGCATAGGATTTTTTTTTTGAAATTACTATGTTCCCCAACATAAATATGGTGATATTAGAGTCATGCTAGTGAGTAATTGTGAATTGGATAAATACTTGTGTTGAGGTTTGTGATTCCCGTAGCATGCACGTATGGTGAACCGTTATGTAACGAAGTTGGAGCATGAGGTATTTATTGATTGTCTTCCTTATGAGTGGCGGTCGGGGATGAGAGATGGTCTTTTCCTACCAATCTATCCCCCTAGGAACATGTGCATAGTACTTTGTTTTGATGACTAATAGATTTTTGCAATAAGTATGTGAGTTCTTTATGACTAATGTTGAGTCCATGGATTATACACACTCTCACCCTTCCACCATTGCTAGCCTCTCTAGTACCGGCAACTTTCGCCGGTACATACACCCACCACATACCTTCCTCAAAACAGCCACCATACCTACCTATTATGGCATTTCCATAGCCATTTCGAGATATATTGCCATGGAACTTTCCAACGTTCCTTTTATTATGACACGCTTCATCATTGTCATATTGCTTTTCATGATCATGTAGTTGACATCGTATTTGTGGCAAAGCCACCTTTCATAATTCTTTCATACATGTCACTCTTGAGTCATTGCACATCCTGGTACACAGTGATAACCCACAAGTATATGGGATCGCAACCATTTTCGAGGGTAGAGTATTCCCAAATTTATAGATTCGACACAAGGGGACCCAAAGAATATTTGCAAGTATTAGCAGCTGAGTTGTCAATTCAACCACACCTGGAGATTAATTATCTGCAGCAAAGCGATAAGTAGCACATTAATATGATACTTTTGATAGTAATGGTAGTAGCAACAATAATGGTAACAGTGATAGCAATGGTTTTGTAGCAATAATGATAGTAGTTGCAGCAGTAGTAACTTAGCAAGAACAATATAAGGTTACTTCGTAGGCATTGGATCGGTGATTCATTGGATGATATTCATCATGAGAAAGTCATAACCTAGGGCGATACGACACTAGCTCCAGCTCATAAATATAATGTAGGCATGTATTCCGTAAATAGTCATACGTGCTTATGGAAAGAACTTGCATGACATCTTTTGTCCTACCCTCCCGTGGCAGTGGGGTCCTAAATGAAACTAAGGGATATTAAGGCCTCCTTTTAATAGAGTACCAAAACAAAGCATTAACACATGGTGAATACATGAACTCCTCAAACTACGGTCATCATCGGGAGTGGTCCCGATATTGTCACTCCGGTGTTGCCGGATCATAACACGTAGTAGGTGACTATACCTTGCAAGATCGGATCTAGAACATGGATATAATGGTGATAACATAAACGGTTCAGATCGGAAATCATGGCACCCGGGCCAAAAGTGACAAGCATTACACATGGCAAAGTCATAGCAACATCAATCTCAGAACATAGTGGATACTAGGGATCATGCCCTAACAAAACTAACTCGATTACATGATATCATCCAACTCCTCACCGACCAGCGAGCCTACAAAGGAATTACTCACTCCCAGTGGGGAGCATCATGAATTGGTGATGGAGAAGGGTTGGTGATGATGAAGATCAAAGATCCCCCACTCTGGAGCCCTGAACGGACTCCAAATCTGGCCTCCCGATGAAGAACAAGAGACAGCGGTGGCTCCATCTCGTGAAACGCAATAATTCTTTCTCTCTGATTTTTTTCTAGAAATATGTGATTTTATAGCGTCGGTTTCACGGTCTTCGGGGCCACCAGGTGGGGACAACCCACCTGGGCACGCCTGGAGGGGGTGGCGCGCCCTGGTGGGTTGTGCCCACCCAGGTGCCCCCCTCCGGTGGTTCTTGGCTCTAGATAATTTCTTTTATTGTATAAAAAATCCTCACAAAGTTTCATTCCATTCCGAGAACTTTTATTTCTGCACAAAAATAACACCATGGTAGTTCTGCTGAAAATAGCATCAGTCCGGGTTAGTTTCATTCAAGTCATGCAGATTAGAGTCCAAAACAAGAGGAAAAGCATTAGGAAAAGTAGATACGACGAAGACGTATCAACTCTCCCCAGCTTAAACCTTTGCTTGTCCTCAAGCAATTCTGTTGATAAACTGAAAGTGAAAAAGAAAATCTTTTACGAACTATTTTGCTCTTGTTTCATAAATAAGCTTAAACAACACCCAGGTTTTCAGCAAAGATTATATCTAACCACATCAACAATAACTCTTAAAAAATATATTAACTCATATCAATGACATAACCAACTAGAGAGCAATAATAAGACATCTCAAATAGCAACACGTTGTTAAAACAACCATGATATAATATGATAATAGTGGTATCTTGCTAGCCCTTTCTGAGACCGCAAAACATAAATGCATAGCACCCCAAAGTTCAAGCAACGACTAAACATTGCAATTCATGGTAGAAAAGATCCAGTCATGATGCACCCAACATTTGCTATACACAATGCATCAGCATGACAACAGTGCTCTCAGGTTCTGGCACTTATTTGAGAAGGTGATGACACAACATAAAAGTAAATAGATAGTCCCTTCGCAGAGGGAAGCAGTGATTTACAGAGGTGCCAGAGCTCAAGTTTTTAAAACAGAGGTAAATGAAATTTTGAGACATGCACCCTTCTCGTTTACTTTGCGACCATCAGTTATCAATATCTTCCATGCTAAACAAATTAGTAGCGCTTCCCAAGCGGTAAAGTAAAGGTTTTTGCTCCATAGGAGTTTTAGTTTGATTATTGATGAATTCTTTTTGCAATTTGGGACTGGGAATCCTATCACTGCTCTTTTCTCGTGCAATGGTGAGTGAATAAACACCCAACCTGAGAATAACCCGCTTAGCATGGAAGATACCAACTACCTCCTGTCTCTCTATGAACAATCCAGGCACACAAAAAGGATATTTGTTTGAAGTTTTTAGAGGTGGCACATGCAAATTTACTTAGGACGGCAGGGTAATACCGCATATAGGGAGGTATGGTGGACTCATCTGGAATAACTTGGGTTTCAGGTTTTTGATGTACAAGCAGAATTCCCACTTAGTACAGGCGAAGGCTAGCAAATAGGTTGAGAAGCGGCCAACTAGAGAGCACCAACGGTCATGAACATGCATTATGCATAAGTAACATTGGATACTAGCATGAGTAGGATATGAACACCATGAACATAAATATCATAGAGGCTATGTTGGTTTTGATTCAACTACATGCAT
Organism: Triticum aestivum; assembly: GCF_018294505.1. Taxonomy (NCBI): domain Eukaryota; kingdom Viridiplantae; phylum Streptophyta; class Magnoliopsida; order Poales; family Poaceae; genus Triticum; species Triticum aestivum. The sequence continues at coordinate 477,191,804 of NC_057798.1, read as the reverse complement.
GAACATGTGCCAAGTCAAGCCACTCGAACATTCAGAGGAGGATACCATATCATCATACTACATCACAATCATTTTAACACAATGTTGACATCCAAGATAATCATTATTCACTCCTAGCTACTTATGCATGGCATGAGAAACTATAATCTCTAATTGTCATTGCAAACATGTTTTATCATAATAGGCTGAATCATGGATACTAGGTTAAACATATTTACAAAAACAGAACAAGTCGACTTCATACCCGTTTCTGTCTGCCACAACCAGTTCATCAAATATCGTCATTATTGCCTTTCACTTGCACGACCGAACAATTTGAAAATAATAATAGTGCAAGAGTGCCGTGGACTAAGCTAGAAACTGCAAACATTTTTATTCAAAAGGAGAAGACAAGGTAATATGGCTTCTTTATCAGATCAACTATAATGCAAATGAGAGCTACTCAACATTTTCATCGTGGTCTTCTCCTCAGTATGACTAAAAAAAATCAGAGAAACACACTGAAATATTTTTGGAGTTTTTGGTCTTTCGTAAACAAGCAAATGAAAAGATAAAAGCAAAAACAAGAAAAACTATTTACACGGGAAAGCTCCCAACAAGTAAAAGAAGAACAAGTAAATCTTTTTGGGTTTTATTTTTAGTGCTACAACAATTTAAACTAGGACGAAAAATCAAAAAGAAGCAAGAGAATGTTTTGGGATTTTCTCAAAGTTTTTCAAACACACAAGAAGAGTGCACGAAAATAAATTTAACGGATAATACAATGAAAAATGTGAACACCCACAACTGGAATGAAATGTGTGAACATGAATGTAATGTCGGTGGGAATATGTACTCCTCCAAGCTTAGGCTTTTGGCCCAACTTGGTAATCACCAGTCATAGAAACCGCGAGGTCCAATGTTGAAGTGCTGGGGAGCAGGCACCTGAGGGTCCCGCTGCTGAAGCTCCTCCTGTGCTGCAGCCAGGTTGTTCCGGTAAGCGACAATGTCCTCAGGCATAATCCTATATCCGCCCCGGCAACATGATCAAACAAAGCAGGTGCAGGCAAGGGAATAATATCACGAGTTTTCACACTGAAAACTAAGTTGTAAGGCATATCAATATTAGGGTAATCTGCAGCAATAAACTGGTGGTCCTCCATAGCTACTCTATCTAAGTAAGCCATGGGCAAAGGACAATCATGCTGGCATATCTGCACGTTAAAGTGCGTCGCCAAGCAAGTAGTGTAAATGCCCCCATGTATTTTACCCTTAGATCTATTAAGGTGAAGGCGGCATGCCACAATAGCTCCCAAGCTATAAGTGTTGTCACCATAAAGTGTGTGACGCAAAACAACAAAGTCTGGGGCGCTAAGTGCACCTACCTTTTCTCTAGCAAGTAAGCATTTTGCAATGAATATAGCAAAGTAATGCACAGCAGGAAAATGCAAGCTAGCGGCGGTGGTACTCGATACTCCTCTCTCATCCCCCACTATTAGAGTATGGTAAAAACCTTCAAACTCTGCGGGCCTAGGCTCTACCAAAACACCATCATAAGGAAGCATGCATATGTCACAAAATTCAGTAAGTGGTATCTAGTGGTTTTTAGTATATAGATTAAATGACACCTCAAGGGGATTATGCCTAGAATGGACATGAAAGTTTTGCACAAAGGAATTTGTGAGGATATGATACTATTCACATTCAGCGGCAATGAAGTCAGTGAGGCCAGCATTAGCAACATATTGTGTGAACTCTTGAAGGATTCCAGCCCCTTCCATGAACGGATTATGCAGCCACTCGCACGGCCATAGCTCCGCCAACCTCCGAGTATGGAATTCATTGTCAGATGACTCCCCAATACCCCCCTTGGAGTTCTTCTTGGAAGCAAACTTCCTAAAGAAACTCATCTTTTTCTTATGAACAAAATTAAAAAAAAATTAGTCCACAAATTTTTTCTCAACAAAACTTCTCAAAAATGATAGCAACTACTCATAGGGATGTATAGAAGCCATAGCAAGCATTCAAACTACTTAGTACTGTTAAGAATTCAACATGCAAGCTCATCTACAACAGCACCAAGAGTAGCTAATTATTCAAAATATAAGCCACTAAAACAAAAACTAATTGGACACATGGAGGAGTCGCATACCAAGCAACAAATCCCCAAACAGTTTCGGAAATGGAGCGTCGAGCAAAGAGATAGAAATCTGCGGTTTCGGGAGCAAGAACACCGAGAGAGAGTGCAATGGTGATTTTTTGTGGATGAGTGTGGTGATGTGGGAAGAAGTAAGTGAGGGGGCCCACGTGGGGACCACAACCCACCAGGGTGCGCCTAGGGGTCCTGGCGCGCCCTGGTGGGTTGTGCCCACCTGGTGCACCTCCCTCTGATATTATTTGCACTAGAAATTCAGAAATATTCAGGAAAAAATCGTATTAAATTTCCAGGGCATTCTGAGAACTTTTAGTTTTGGGTCATTTTTTTATTACACGGAAAACTTAGAAAACAGACAAAGCATGGTATTTTATTTTATTTAAATAGTAAAAACAGAAAACAAAAGGTAGGGACAAAAGGTAGTGCTCACTAAATTCATCAACTTCATACCTCTAAAAAATGATTCATTAATAAGGTTGGTCAAGTCTTATTAACAACCACTTTCGATTAGCATGAAACTGAAGAACTTTCGTAAATCACTAAGTTACCTCAATGGGGATATGAATGTCCCCAACAATAAGCATTTCATATTTCTTTTTAACATAAGGTAGAGGTAGTTGAAAACTTCCAATAGTGATTGTTGGAGATTTTTCAATAACGTTAATACCATTCACTTGGAATTGTTTCTTTGGAAAGTGCACTCTATCCTCATTGCCATTGATCTGAAAAGTGACCTTGCTTTATTGAAATCAATAACAGCCCCTGCAGTATTCAAAAAGGGTCTACCAAGGATAATCGACATGTTGTCGTCCTCGGGCATATCAAGTATAACAAAGTCAGTCAAAATACTAACATTAGCAACAACAACAGGCACATCCTCACAAATACCGATAGGTATGGAAGTTGATTTGTCAGCCATTTGCAATGATATTTCAGTAGGTGTGAGTTTATTCAAATTGTGTCTTTTATGTAAAGAGAAAGGCATAACACTAACACCAGCTCCCAAATCACATAAAGCAGTTTTAACATAGTTTCTTTTAATGGAGCAAGGTATAGTTGGTATTCCCGGATCTTCAAGTTTTTTAGGTACTCCATCTTTGAAAGTATAATTAGCAAGCATAGTAGTGATTTCAGCTTCTAGTATCTTTCTATTCTTGGTGATGATGTCTTTCATGTACTTTGCACAATGAGGCTTTTTTAAGATATCAGTCAAGCGAGTGCGCAAAAAGACTGGCTTAATCATTTCACCAAAGCATTCAAATTATTCATCATCTTTATTTTTAGTTGACTTAGGTGGAAAGGGCATAGGTTTTTGAACCCATGTCTCTCTTTCCTTATCGTGTTTTCTAGCAACAAATTCTCTTTTAGCATATCTTTTATTCTTGGGTTGTTGGTTAGCAAGATCAATAGCCGGTTCTATCTCAACATCATTGTCTGGTTCTTTATTATTCAGTTGAGTGTCTTCATGAGCCTCATCATTATCTTTTTCATTATCAGAAGGTGAGTGTTCATTACCAGATTGAGTTTCAGCATCAGATATAGAAACTTCATTATCATTATCAAAAGGTTTTTCTATTTCAGGTTCACTAGAGGCATGCAAAGTCCTAGCATTTTTCTTCTTCTTTTTATTTTTAGAAGGACTAGGTGCATCAGTGTTAATTCTTTGAGAGTCCTGTTCAATTATCTCTGGGTGTCCCTCAGGATAAAGTGGTTCCTGAGTCATTTTACCTCCTCTAGTTGCTACTCTAACAACATAGTCACTTATATTATTGTTCATTTCATCAAGCAACTCTCTTTGAGATTTAGCAACTTGTTCTAACTGAGTTTGAACCATAGAGGCATGCTTTCCTACACCTCTAACATCATTTGAGATTCTAAATAACAAGTCACTTAAGCGAGCAATCATATCAAAATTGTATTTCAATTGTTTCATAACATTTGCATTGAAGTGATCTTGCTTTCTAATGTAATTATCAAACTCATAAAGGCATTGACTAGGATGTTTATTATGAGGGTCATCACTATCATTGAATTTCATTAAAGATTTTACCTCTACCACCTTAGGTGGTGGTGGTGCTTCAAGCCCATATATTTCTTCAATAGGTGGTAAATTTTTAACATCCTCGGCTTTAATACCTTTTTCCTTGATAGATTTCTTTGCCTCTTGCATATCTTCAGGACTAAGATATAAGATACCCCTCTTCTTCGGGGTGGGTTTAATCGGTGTTTTAGGAGGAGTCTAATCATCATAAATTTTCAATATGTTATTTAATAATTCTTGAGCTTGCCCAGTAGTTCATTCCCTGAAAACACAACCAGCACAACTATCTAGGAAATCCCTAGAAGCATCAGTTAGTCCATTATAGAAGATATAAGTATTTCATTTTTCTTAAGAGGATGATCAGGAAAAGCATTAAGCAATTGGAGAAGCCTCCCCCAAGCTTGTGGGAGACTCACTTCTTCAATTTGCACAAAATTAAATATTTCATGCAAGGCAGCTTGTTTCTTATGAGCAGGGAAATATTTTTCAGAGAAGTAATAAATCATAACCTGGGGACTACGCACACAAGCAAGAGTATTGTACCAATCTTTAGCATCACCCTTTAATGAGAACAGAAATAATGTGAGGATATAGTAATTGCGAATCTTCTCATCATGAGCAAAAAGGGTGGCTATGTCATTCAACTTAGTAAGATGTGCCACAATAGTTTCAGTTTCATAACCATGGAAAGGGATCAGATTCAACCAAAGTAATTAACTCTAGGTCGACAGAGAATTCATAATCCTTATCATCAATAAAGATAGGTGAATAGCAAACTTAGGATCACATTTCATTTTAGCATTCAAAGATCTTTCTTTATACTTGCATAATAATTTCTCTAGATCATCTCTATCCTTACAAGCTAGAATATCTCTAGTTGCCTCCTCACTCATAGCATAACCTTCCGGTACCTTTGGCAATTCATATCTAGGAGGACTAGTTCTAGTAGGTGTTTCAAGATTTTCAGTTTCAAGCTCATCATCAGTTTCAACAATATCATGTTGTCTTACTCTAGCAATTTGTTCATCAAGAAATTCACCTAGTGGCACATCATCATCAAGCAAGGTACTAGCATCATCATGAGTAGCATTCATAGCAGAAGTAGCATCATCAACAACTTGCGACGTATCAGAATTAATATCATGTGGTGGTGTTGCAAGTTTACTTATAACAGAAGGTGAATCTAAAGCGGAGCTGGATGGAAGTTCCTTACCTCCCCTCGTCTTAGAGGAAAAAAAATCTTAGTCTTAGCATCCTTCAAATTCTTCATAGTGATAGTGTGATAATAATCCCAGGTGACTCAACAAATATAGATATGCTCCCCGGCAACGGCACCAGAAAAAGGTCTTGATAACCCACAAGTATATGGGATCACAACAGTTTTTGAGGGTAGGGTATTCAACCCAAATTTATAGATTCGACACAAGGGGAGCCAAAGAATATTGGCAAGTATTAGCAGCTGAGTTGTCAATTCAACCACGCCTGGAGATTAATTATCTGCAGCAAAGTGATCAATAGCACAGTAATATAATAGTTTTGATAGTAATGGTAGCAGCAACAATAATGGTAACAGTGATAGCAATGGTTTTGTAGCAATAACGATAGCAGTAGCAGCAGTAGTAACTTAGCAAGAACAATATAAGGTTAGTTTGTAGGCATTGGATCGGTGATTCGTTGGATGATATTCATCATGAGACAGTCATAACCTAGGGCGATACGACACTAGCTCCAGTTCATAAATATAATGTAGGCATGTATTCCGTAAATAGTCATACATGCTTATGGAAAGAACTTGCATGACATCTTTTGTCCTACCTCCCATGGCAGTGGGGTCCTATTGAAAACTAAGGGATATTAAGGCCTCCTTTTAATAGAGTACCAGAACAAAGCATGAACACACGGTGAATACATGAACTCCTCAAACTACGGTCATCACCGGGAGTGGTCCCGACTATTGTCACTCCGGGGTTGCCGGATCATAACATGTAGTAGGTGACTATAACTTGCAAGATCGGATCTAGAACATGGATATAATGGTGATATCATAAACGGTTCAGATCTAAAAATCATGGCACCCAGGCCCAAACTGACAAGAATTATAAAGTCATAGCAACATCAATCTCAGAACATAGTGGATACTAGGGATCAGGCCCTAAACAAACTAACTCGATTACATGATGAATCTCATCCAACTCCTCACCAACCAGCGAGCCTACGAAGGAATTACTCACTCCCGGTGGGGAGCATCATGTATTGGCGATGGAGAAGGCTTGGTGATGACGAAGATCGAAGATCCCCCTCTCCGAAGCCCTGAATGGGCTCCAGATCTGGCCTCCCGATGAAGAACAGGAGATGGCTGCGGCTCTGTCTCGTGAAATGCGATAATTCTTTCTCTCAGAATTTTTTCTGGAAATACGTGATTTTATAGCATCGGTTTCAGGGTCTTCGGGGCCACTAGGTGGGGACAACCCACCTGGGCACGCCTGGAGGGGGTGGCGCGCCCTGGTGGGTTGTGCCCACCCAGGTGCCCCCCTCCGGTGGTTCTTGGCTCTAGATATTTTCTTTTATTGTATAAAAAATCCTCACAAAGTTTCGTTCCATTTCGAGAACTTTTATTTCTGCACAAAAATAACACCATGGTAGTTTTGCTGAAAATAGCATCAGTCCGGGTTAGTTTCATTCAAGTCATGCAGATTAGAGTCCAAAACAAGAGGAAAAGCATTAGGAAAAGTAGATACGACGAAGACGTATCAACTCTCCCCAGCTTAAACCTTTGCTTGTCCTCAAGCAATTCTGTTGATAAACTGAACGTGAAAAAGAAAATCTTTTACGAACTATTTTGCTCTTGTTTCATAAATAAGCTTAAACAACACCCAGGTTTTCAGCAAAGATTATATCTAACCATGTCAACAGTAACTCTTAAAAAATATATTAACTCATATCAATGACATAACCAACTAGAGAGCAATAATAAGACATCTCAAATAGCAACATGTTGTTAAAACAACCATGATATAATATGATAATAGTGGTATCTTGCTAGCCCTTTCTGAGACCGCAAAACATAAATGCATAGCACCCCAAAGTTCAAGCAACGACTAAACATTGCAATTCATGGTAGAAAAGATCCAGTCATGATGCACCCAACATTTGCTATACACAATGCATCAGCATGACAACAGTGCTCTCAGGTTCTGGCACTTATTTGAGAAGGTGATGACACAACATAAAAGTAAATAGATAGTCCCTTCGCAGAGGGAAGCAGTGATTTACAGAGGTGCCAGAGCTCAAGTTTTTAAAATAGAGGTAAATGAAATTTTGAGACATGCACCCTTCTCGTTTACTTTGCGACCATCAGTTATCAATATCTTCCATGCTAAACAAATTAGTAGCGCTTCCCAAGCGGTAAAGTAAAGGTTTTTGCTCCATAGGAGTTTTAGTTTGATTATTGATGAATTCTTTTTGCAATTTGGGACTAGGAATCCTATCACCGCTCTTTTCTCGTGCAATGGTGAGTGAATAAACACCCAACCTGAGAATAACCCGCTTAGCATGGAAGATACCAACTACCTCCTGTCTCTCTATGAACAATCCAGGCACACAAAAAGGATATTTGTTTGAAGTTTTTAGAGGTGGCACATGCAAATTTACTTAGGACGGCAGGGTAATACCGCATATAGGTAGGTATGGTGGACTCATCTGGAATAACTTGGGTTTCAGGTTTTTGATGTACAAGCAGAATTCCCACTTAGTACAGGCGAAGGCTAGCAAATAGGTTGAGAAGCGGCCAACTAGAGAGCACCAACGGTCATGAACATGCATTATGCATAAGTAACATTGGATACTAGCATGAGTAGGATATGAACACCATGAACATAAATATCATAGAGGCTATATTGGTTTTGATTCAACTACATGCATGAACATGTGCCAAGTCAAGCCACTCGAACAATCAGAGGAGGATACCATATCATCATACTACATCACAATCATTTTAACACAATGTTGACTCCAAGATAAGTCATTATTCACTCCTAGCTACTTATGCATGGCACGATAAACTATAATCTCTAATTGTCATTGCAAACATGTTTTATCATAATAGGCTGAATCATGGATACTAGGTTAAACATATTTACAAAAACAGAACAAGTCGACTTCATACCCGTTTCTGTCTGCCACAACCAGTTCATCAAATATCGTCATTATTGCCTTTCACTTGCACGACCGAACAATTTGAAAATAATAATAGTGCAAGAGTGCCGTGGACTAAGCTAGAAACTGCAAACATTTTTATTCAAAAGGAGAAGACAAGGTAATATGGCTTCTTTATCAGATCAACTATAATGCAAATGAGAGCTACTCAACATTTTCATCGTGGTCTTCTCCTCAGTATGACTAAAAAAATCAGAGAAACACACTGAAATATTTTTGGAGTTTTTGGTCTTTCGTAAACAAGCAAATGAAAAGAGAAAAGCAAAAACAAGAAAAACTATTTACACGGGAAAGCTCCCAACAAGTAAAAGAAGAACAAGTAAATCTTTTTGGGTTTTATTTTTAGTGCTACAACAATTTAAACTAGGACGAAAAATCAAAAAGAAGCAAGAGAATGTTTTGGGATTTTCTCAAAGTTTTTCAAACACACAAGAAGAGTGCACGAAAATAAATTTAACGGATAATACAATGAAAAATGTGAACACCCACAACTGGAATGAAATGTGTGAACATGAATGTAATGTCGGTGGGAATACGTACTCCTCCAAGCTTAGGCTTTTGGCCCAACTTGGTAATCACCAGTCATAGAAACCGCGAGGTCCAATGTTGAAGTGCTGGGGAGCAGGCACTTGAGGGTCCCGCTGCTGAAGCTCCTCCTGTGCTACAGCCAGGTTGTTCCGGTAAGCGCCAATGTCCCAGGCATAATCCTGTATCCGCCCCGGCAACATGATCAAACAAAGCAGGTGCAGGCAAGGGAATAATATCACGAGTTTTCACACTGAAAACTAAGTTGTAAGGCATATCAATATTAGGGTAATCTGCAGCAATAAACTAGTGGTCCTCCATAGCTACTCTATCTAAGTAAGCCATGGGCAAAGGACAATCATGCTGGCATATCTGCACGTTAAAGTGCGTCGCCAAGCAAGTAGTGTAAATGCCCCCATGTATTTTACCCTTAGATCTATTAAGGTGAAGGCGGCATGCCACAATAGCTCCCAAGCTATAAGTGTTGTCACCATAAAGTGTGTGACACAAAACAACAAAGTCTGGGGCGCTAAGTGCACCTACCTTTTCTCTAGCAAGTAAGCATTTTGCAATGAATATAGCAAAGTAACGCACAGCAGGAAAATGCAAGCTAGCGGCGGTGGTACTCGATACTCCTCTCTCATCCCCCACTATTAGAGTATGGTAAAAACCTTCAAACTCCGCGGGCCTAGGCTCTACCAAAACACCATCATAAGGAAGCATGCATATGTCACAAAATTCAGTAAGTGGTATCTAGTGGTTTTCAGCATAAAGATTAAATGACAGCTCAAGGGGATTATGCCTAGAATGGAAATGAAAGTTTTGCACAAAGGAATTTGTGAGGAGATGATACTATTCACATTCAGCAGCGATGAAGTCAGTGAGGCCAGCATTAGCAACATATTGTGTGAACTCTTGAAGGATTCAAGCCCCTTCCATGAACGGATTATGCAGCCACTCGCACGGCCATAGCTCCGCCAACCTCCGAGTATGGAGTTCATTGTCAGATGACTCCCCAATACCCCCTTGGAGTTCTTCTTGGAAGCAAACTTCCTAAAGAAACTCATCTTTTTCTTATGAACAAAATTAAAAAAAAAATTAGTCCACAAATTTTTTCTCAACAAAACTTCTCAAAAATGATAGCAACTACTCATAGGGATGTATAGAAGCCATAGCAAGCATTCAAACTACTTAGTACTCTTAAGAATTCAACATGCAAGCTCATCTACAGCAGCACCAAGAGTAGCTAATTATTCAAAATATAAGCCACTAAAACAAAAACTAATTGGACACATGGAGGAGTCGCATACCAAGCAACAAATCCCCAAACAGTTTCGGAAATGGAGCTTCGAGCAAAGAGATAGAAATCTGCGGTTTCGGGAGCAAGAACACCGAGAGAGAGTGCAATGGTGATTTTTTGTGGATGAGTGTGGTGATGTGGGAAGAAGTAAGTGAGGGGGCCCACGTGGGGACCACAACCCACCAGGGTGCGCCTAGGGGTCCTGGCGCGCCCTGGTGGGTTGTGCCCACCTGGTGCACCTCCCTCTGATATTATTTGCACTAGAAATTCAGAAATATTCAGGAAAAAATCATATTAAATTTCCAGGGCATTCTGAGAACTTTTAGTTTTGGGTCATTTTTTTATTGCACATAAAACTTAGAAAACAGACAAAGCATGGCATTTTATTTTATTTAAATAGTAAAAACAGAAAACAAAAGGTAGGGACAAAAGGTAGTGCTCACTAAATTCATCAACTTCATACCTCTAAAAAAATGATTCATTAATAAGGTTGATCAAGTCTTATTAACAACCACTTTCGATTAGAATGAAACTGAAGAACTTTCTTAAATCACTAAGTTACCTCAATGGGGATATGAATGTCCCCAACAATAAACATTTCATATTTCTTTTTAACATAAGGTAGAGGTAGTTGAAAACTTCCAATAGTGATTGTTGGAGATTTTTCAATAACGTTAATACCATTCACTTGGAATTGTTTCTTTGGAAAGTGCACTCTATCCTCATTGCCATTGATATGAAAAGTGACCTTGCTTTATTGAAATCAATAACAGCCCCTGCAGTATTCAAAAAGGGTCTACCAAGGATAATCGACATGTTGTCGTCCTCGGGCATATCAAGTATAACAAAGTCAGTCAAAATACTAACATTAGCAACAACAACAGGCACATCCTCACAAATACCGATAGGTATGGAAGTTGATTTGTCAGCCATTTGCAATGATATTTCAGTAGGTGTGAGTTTATTCAAATCGTGTCTTTTATGTAAAGAGAAAGGCATAACACTAACACCAGCTCCCAAATCACATAAAGCAGTTTTAACATAGTTTCTTTTAATGGAGCAAGGTATAGTTGGTATTCCCGGATCTCCAAGTTTTTTAGGTACTCCATCTTTGAAAGTATAATTAGCAAGCATAGTAGTGATTTCACCTTCTGGTATCTTTCTGTTCTTGGTGATGATGTCTTTCATGTACTTTGCACAATGAGGCTTTTTTAAGATATCAGTCAAGCGAGTGCGCAAAAAGACTGGCCTAATCATTTCACCAAAGCATTCAAATTATTCATCATCTTTATTTTTAGTTGACTTAGGTGGAAAGGGCATAGGTTTTTGAACCCATGTCTCTCTTTCCTTATCGTGTTTTCTAGCAACAAATTCTCTTTTAGCATATCTTTTATTCTTGGGTTGTTGGTTAGCAAGATCAATAGCCGGTTCTATCTCAACATCATTGTCTGGTTCTTTATTATTCAGTTGAGTGTCTTCATGAGCCTCATCATTATCTTTTTCATTATCAGAAGGTGAGTGTTCATTACCAGATTGAGTTTCAGCATCAGATATAGAAACTTCATTATCATTATCAAAAGGTTTTTCTATTTCAGGTTCACTAGAGGCATGCAAAGTCCTAGCATTTTTCTTCTTCTTTTTATTTTTAGAAGGACTAGGTGCATCAGTGTTAATTCTTTGAGAGTCCTGTTCAATTATCTCTGGGTGTCCCTCAGGATAAAGTGGTTCCCGAGTCATTTTACCTCCTATAGTTGCTACTCTAACAACATAGTCACTTATATTATTGTTCATTTCATCAAGCAACTCTCTTTGAGATTTAGCAACTTGTTCTAACTGAGTTTGAACCATAGAGGCATGCTTTCCTACACCTCTAAGATCATTTTAGATTCTAAATAACAAGTCACTTAAGCGAGCAATCATATCAAAATTGTATTTCAATTGTTTCATAACATTTGTATCGAAGTGATCTTGCTTTCTAATGTGATTATCAAACTCATAAAGGGACTGACTAGGATGTTTATTATGAGGGTCATCACTATCATTGAATTTCATTAAAGATTTTACCTCTACCACCTTAGGTGGTGGTGGTGCTTCAAGCCCATATATTTCTTCAATAGGTGGTAAATTTTTAACATCCTCGGCTTTAATACCTTTTTCCTTGATAGATTTCTTTGCCTCTTGCATATCTTCAGGACTAAGATATAAGATACCCCTCTTCTTCGGGGTGGGTTTAATCGGTGTTTTAGGAGGAGTCTAATCATCATAAATTTTCAATATGTTATTTAATAATTCTTGAGCTTGCCCAGTAGTTCATTCCCTGAAAACACAACCAGCACAACTATCTAGGAAATCCCTAGAAGCATCAGTTAGTCCATTATAGAAGATATAAAGTATTTCATTTTTCTTAAGAGGATGATCAGGAAAAGCATTAAGCAATTGGAGAAGCCTCCCCCAAGCTTGTGGGAGACTCACTTCTTCAATTTGCACAAAATTAAATATTTCATGCAAGGCAGCTTGTTTCTTATGAGCAGGGAAATATTTTTCAGAGAAGTAATAAATCATAACCTGGGGACTACGCACACAAGCAAGAGTATTGTACCAATCTTTAGCATCACCCTTTAATGAGAACAGAAATAATGTGAGGATATAGTAATTGCGAATCTTCTCATCATGAGCAAAAAGGGTGGCTATATCATTCAACTTAGTAAGATGTGCCACAATAGTCTCAGTTTCATAACCATGGAAAGGGTCAGATTCAACCAAAGTGATTAACTCTAGGTCGACAGAGAATTCATAATCATTATCATCAATAAAGATAGGTGAAATAGCAAACTTAGGATCACATTTCATTTTAGCATTCAAAGTTCTTTATTTATACTTGCATAATAATTTCTCTACATCATCTCTATCCTTACAAGCTAGAATATCTCTAGTTGCCTCCTCACTCATAGCATAACCTTCCGGTACCTTTGGCAATTCATATCTAGGAGGACTAGTTCTAGTAGGTGTTTCAAGATTTTCAGTTTCAAGCTCATCATCAGTTTCAACAATATCATGTTGTCTTACTCTAGCAATTTGTTCATCAAGAAATTCACCTAGTGGCACATCATCATCAATAAAGGTACTAGCATCATTATGAGTAGCATTCATAGCAGAAGTAGCATCATCAACAACTTGCGACGTATCAGAATTAATATCATGTGGTGGTGTTGCAAGTTTACTTATAACAGAAGGTGAATCTAAAGCGGAGCTGGATGGAAGTTCCTTACCTCCCCTCGTCTTAGAGGAAAAAAATCTTAGTCTTAGCATCCTTCAAATTCTTCATAGTGATAGTGTGATAATAATCCCAGGTGACTCAACAAATATAGATATGCTCCCCGGCAACGGCACCAGAAAAAGGTCTTGATAACCCACAAGTATATGGGATCACAACAGTTTTTGAGGGTAGGGTATTCAACCCAAATTTATAGATTCGACACAAGGGGAGCCAAAGAATATTGGCAAGTATTAGCAGCTGAGTTGTCAATTCAACCACGCCTGGAGATTAATTATCTGCAGCAAAGTGATCAATAGCACAGTAATATAATAGTTTTGATAGTAATGGTAGCAGCAACAATAATGGTAACAGTGATAGCAATGGTTTTGTAGCAATAACGATAGCAGTAGCAGCAGTAGTAACTTAGCAAGAACAATATAAGGTTAGTTTGTAGGCATTGGATCGGTGATTCGTTGGATGATATACATCATGAGACAGTCATAACCTAGGGCGATACGACACTAGCTCCAGTTCATAAATATAATGTAGGCATGTATTCCGTAAATAGTAATACATGCTTATGGAAAGAACTTGCATGACATCTTTTGTCCTACCTCCCATGGCAGTGGGGTCCTATTGAAAACTAAGGGATATTAAGGCCTCCTTTTAATAGAGTACCAGAACAAAGCATGAACACACGGTGAATACATGAACTCCTCAAACTACGGTCATCACCGGGAGTGGTCCCGACTATTGTCACTCCGGGGTTGCCGGATCATAACACGTAGTAGGTGACTATAACTTGCAAGATCGGATCTAGAACATGGATATAATGGTGATATCATAAACGGTTCAGATCTAAAAATCATGGCACCCAGGCCCAAACTGACAAGAATTATAAAGTCATAGCAACATCAATCTCAGAACATAGTGGATACTAGGGATCAAGCCCTAACCAAACTAACTCGATTACATGATGAATCTCATCCAACTCCTCACCAACCAGCGAGCCTACGAAGGAATTACTCACTCCCGGTGGGGAGCATCATGTATTGCCGATGGAGAAGGCTTGGTGTATTATCGAAGATCCCCCTCTCCGAAGCCCTGAATGGGCTCCAGATCTGGCCTCCCGATGAAGAACAGGAGATGGCTGCGGCTCTGTCTCGTGAAATGCGATAATTCTTTCTCTCAGAATTTTTTCTGGAAATACGTGATTTTATAGCATCGGTTTCAGGGTCTTCGGGGCCACCAGGTGGGGACAACCAACCTGGGTGCGCCTGGAGGGGGTGGTGCACCCTAGTGGGTGGTGCCCACCCAGGCGCCTCCCTCCAGTGGTTCTTGGCTCCAAATATTTTCTTTTATTGTATAAAAATCCTCGCAAAGTTTCGTTCCATCTCGACAACTTTTATCTCCGCACAAAAACAACACCATGGTAGTTCTGCTGAAAACAACGTCAGTTCGGGTTAGTTTCATTCAAATCATGCAAATTAGAGTCCAAAACAAGAGGAAAAGCGTTAGGAAAAGTAGATATGACGAAGACGTATCACACAACTGGAGGCATTCATATAGAGTCATATTTGTGTTCTAAGTATCGAGTTGTAATTCTTGAGTTGTAAGTAAATAGAAGTGTTATGATCATCATTATTAGGTCATTGTCCCATGTGAGAAAAAAAAAGAGGCCAAAGAAGCCAAACAAAAAAACAAAAAAGTGAGAGAAAAAGAGATAAGGGGCAATGTTACTATCCTTTTTCCACACTTGTGCTTGAAAGTAGCACCATAATCTTCATGATAGAGAATCTCCTATTTTGTCAATTTGATATACTAGTGGGAATTTTTCATTATAGAACTTGGCTTGTATATTCCAATGATGGGCTTCCTCAAATCGACCTAGGTCTTCATGAGCAAGCAAGTTGGATGCACACTCACCTAGTTTTTTCTTTTTGAGCTTTCATAAACTTATAGCTCTAGTGCATCCGTTAAATGGCAATCCCTACTCACTCACATTGATATCTATTGATGGGCATCTCCATAGCCCGTTGATATGCCTAGTTGATGTGAGACTATCTCCCTCTTTTTTGTCATCTCCACAACCACCATATTCTATTCCACCTATAGTGATATGGCTCATGTATTGCGTGAAAGTTGAAAACGTTTGAGAACAACAAAAGTATGAAACAATTGCTTGGCTTGTCATCAGGGTTGTGCATGATTTGAATATTTTGTGTGATGAAGATGGAGCATAGCCAGACTATATGATTTTGTAGGGATAACTTTCTTTGGCCATGTTATTTTGAGAAGACATAATTGCCTTGTTAGTATGCTTGAAGTATTATTGTTTTTATGTCAATATTAAACTTTTGTTATAAGTCTTATGGATCTGAACATTCATGCCACAATAAAGGAAAAAATATATGGCTAAATATGTTAGGTAACATTCCACATCAAAAAATCTGTTTTTATCATTTACCTACTCGAGGACGAGCAGGAATTAAGCTTGGGGATGCTTGATGCGTCTCCAGTGTATCTATAATTTTTGATTGTTCCATGCTATAATATTATCTATTTTGGATGTTTTATATGCATTAATATGCTATCTCATTTTATTTTTGGGACTAATCTATTAACCTAGAGCCCAGTGCCAGTTTTTGTTTTTTCCTTGTTTTTGAGCTTCGCAGAGAAGGAATACCAAACGGAATAAAACCTTTGCGATGATTTTTCTTGGACTAGAAGACACCCAGGAGACTTGGAGATCAAGTCGGAAGAGCCACGAGGCGGCCACAAGGGGGGAGGTAGGGCATGCCCCCTGCCTTGTGCCCCCCCTCCCCCCGTGAGTCCACCTACCTACTTCTTTGTCCTATATATTCCCAAATATCCCCAAACCACGAGAAGCATCCACAGAAACACCTTTCCACCGCCGCAACCTTCTGTACCCGTGAGATCCCATCTGGGGCCTTTTCTAGCATCCCGTTGGAGGGGGGATTCGATCACGGAGGGCTTCTGCGTCAACTCTATTGCCGATGAAGCGTGAGTAGTTTACCTCAGACCTCAGGGTCCATAGCTAGTAGCTAGATGGCTTCTTCTCTCTCTTTGATTCTCAATACCATGTTCTCCTTGATGTTCTTGGAGATCTATCCGATGCAATCTTCTTTTGCGGTGTGTTTGTCGAGATCCTATGAATTGTGGATTTATGATCAGCTTATCTATGAATATTATTTGAATCTTCTTTGAATTCTTATATGCATGCTTTGACATCTTTGTAATTCTCTTCGAACTATCGGTTTAGTTTGGTCAACTAGATTGGTTTTTCTTGCAATGGGAGAAGTGCTTAGCTTTGGGTTCAATCTTGCGGTTTCCTTTCCGAATGACAGTAGGGGCAGCAAGGCACGTATTGTATTGTTACCATCGAGGATAAAAAGATGGGGTTTACATCATATTACTTGAGTTTATTCCTCTACATCATGTCATCTTACTTAATGTGTTACTCTATTCTTCATGAACTTAATACTCTAGATGCAGGCAGGAGTCGGTCGATGTGTGGAGTAATAGTAGTAGATGCAGGCATGAGTCGGTCTACTTGACACAGACATGATGCCTATATTTCATAATCATTGCCTTAGATATCGCCATAACTTTGCGCTTTTCTATCAGTTGCTCGATAGTAATTTGTTCACCCACCGTATTATTTGCTATCTCAAGAGAAGCCACTAGTGAAACCTATGGCCCCCTAGTCTATTTCCATCATATAAGTTTCCGATCTACTATTTTGCAATCTTCTACTTTCCGATCTACAAACCAAAAATACCAAAAATATTCACTTTATCTTTTGTTTAGTTTCATCTATCTCTACCAGATCTCACTTCTGCAAGTAAACACGAAGGGATTGACAACCCCTTTATTGCGTTGGGTGCAAATTGTTTGATTGTTTGTGCAGGTCTTGGTGATTTGTGCGTTGTCTCCTACTGGATTGATACCTTGGTTCTCTAACTGAGGGAAATACTTATCTCTACTTTGCTGCATCACCCTTTCCTCTTCAAGGGAAAAACCAACGCAAGCTCAAGAAGTAGCATGGGCGCGCGCCCGTTGGTTGTCCTCCTTCACCGATGTGATTGGGGCAGCCGGAGGAATTGGCATAGTGCTGGATCCAAACACAGTGGTGGCACCGTCCCCTTTGTCAGGGATGACGGCTAGGTGGTGGGTCCTTGTGGCGGCACCGGTGGCGGCGGATCTTAGGATCCCGCTCTCGGGGACGTGATGGCTACTGCGCAACTTTATTCTTATAGACTCGTGTTGGGCCCCCAAGCGCAGAGTTTTGTAGGACAGTAGCAATTTTCCCTCAAGTGGATGACCTAAGGTTTATCAATCCGTGGGAGGCGTAGGGTGACGATGGTATCTCTCAAACAACCATACAACCAAATAAAAGAAATCTCTTGTGTCCCCAACACACCCAATACAATGGAAAATTGTATAGGTGCACTAGTTCGGTGAAGAGATGGTGATAAAATTGTAATATGGATAGTACATATCGATTTTCATAATAAGAACAATAAAAAACAGCAAGGTAGGAATTGAAAAAACGGAGCACAAACAGTATTGCAATGCTTGAAAATGAGGCCTAGGGTCCATACTATCACTAGTGCAATCTCTCAACAATGCTAATCTATTTGGATCATATAACCATCCATCAACGTGTGATGAAGAATCACTCCAAAGTTCTTATCTAGCGACATAAGAAGAAATTGTTTGTAGGGTACGAAACCACCTGAAAGCTATTCTTTCCATTCAATATATTCAAGAGTTCATACTAAGATAACAGAAAGCTATTCTTTCTGTTTGATCTATCCAAGAGTTCGTACTAAAATAACACCATATGATACACACCAACCAACTCTAATGTCACCTAGATACTCCAATGTCACCGTGAGTATCTATGAGTTGATTATGCGATATGCATCAAACAATTTCAGATTCATAATACTCAATCCAACACAACGTACCTCAAAGAGTGCCCCAAGATTTCTACCGGAGAAACAAAGACGATAACGTGCATCAACCCCCATGCATAGATTACCCCAATGTCAACTCGGGAATCTGCGAGTTGAATTCCAAAACACATATCAAGTGAATCAATATAACACCCCATTGTCACCACGGGTATTCATATGCAAGACATATATCAAGTGCTCTCAAATCCATAAAAGTATTCAATCCGATAAAACAAAATCTCAAAGGGAAAACTCAATTCATCACAATAAGATAGAGAGGGGAAAACACCATATGATCCAACTATATTAATAAAGCCCGCGATAAATCAAGATCCTGCCATCAAGAACACGAGAGAGAGAGAGAGAGATTAACCACATAGCTACTGGTACAAACCCTCAGCCCCGAGGGTGGACTACCCCCTCCTCATCATGGTGGCCGCCGGGATGATGAAGATGGCCACCAGTGATGATCTCCCCCTCCGGCGGAGTGCCGGAACAGGGTCTAGATTAGTTTTTCGTGGCTACAGAGGCTTGTGGCGGCGGAACTTCTGATCTAGGGTTACCCCAAGGGTTTTTGGAATATTTGACGATTTATAGGGTGAAGAGGCGGTGCGGGAGGCCACGGAGGTGGGAACAACCCACCAGGGCGCGCCTGGGCACCCAGGCGCGCCTAGGTGGGTTGCGCCCCCCTCGGGGCACCCCTCGTACTTCTCTGGCCCATCCTGGTTGTTCTAGTCCAAAAAAAATCTCCAAAATTTTTCGCTGCATTTGGACTCCGTTTGATTTTGATTTTCTATGATGTAAAAACAAGCAAAAAACTGCAACTGGCGCTGGGCACTATGTCAATAGGTTAGTCCCAAAAATGATATAAATTTTCTATAAAAAGATTGTAAAACATTCAAGAATGATAATATAAGAGCATGAATACTTCATAAATTATAGATACATTGGAGACGTATCAGCATCCCCAAGCTTAATTCCTACTTGTCCTCGATAGGTAAATGATAAAAGAAATAATTTATGAAGTGTGAATGCTAGCAAAGTGCATAAGTTTGATCAATGATAATTTCAATCACTTTTCCTAGCATCATATCAACAATTCTTTCCTATTAAACCTCTCATGTTAATGTAGCAACTAATCCACATGTAAAGGTTCAAACAATGAATTCTCTTGAAACTCAACAACCTATGTTCTCAGTCACCAAGCAATCACAATTCAACTTATTCAACAAAGTCTAAGTAAGAGCTCCACATACTAAATCATCATATAGTCTTCCATGATTGCTACTACTCAAAGCATATACTACAAAAAAAATACACTTCTGTGATGATATGTGTTTGTCATAGTAGGTCACATTTTTGTCATGCATGTACATCCATGACGATTTTATGACAGAATCAACATAGTCATACCTGTGCTATCGTAGAAGTGTTCCATGACATTACCAAAATTATCATCACAGGAGTGTCCACTTCCATGACGATAAATCGTGCGTCACAAAAGTGCTTTCGTCAAGGGTGACCGACAGGTGGCATCCACCGTAACGGAATGCCGTTAAGCTATCAGGTCGGATTTTGGATCCGATAACCCGTTAACAGCCCGGACCAATGGAAAATTTCCACGTGTAAAATTCTGATTGGCTGAAGGGAACACCTGTCAGCTCATCAGTGGGCCAGATGTCGCTCGTCCATTGGAGGAGACATGCCTATGATACGTCGACACGTGGCTGGGCCCGATAGAGGCCCATATAGGTTAAAAAGGCCGGCCCAGTCAAAGGCCCGTAGTACTTAATCAGGTACTAGTGGGCCATCCCAATAATGACCTACTTAATAAAGGCCCATTTACGGCCAGAAGCCAGATCTGGCCCGTTAATTGTTCGCCCAATATTTGGGCCCATTTATGGCCCGAAGCCAGATCTGGCCCATTTATTATTCGCCCAATATTTGGGCCCATTTGCGGCCCGAAGCCAGATCTGGCCCGTTAATTGTTCATCGAATATTTGGGCCCAACTACAGCCCAGTGACTTTCAGCCTGTTAGCGGCCTGATGTAGACATGGGCCCATTTCAGCCTGGTGTGACTTTCGGCCTGGGAATGGCCCGTGCTGCCCATGGGCCATATATGGTCCGACGGGACATCAGGCCCACTAACGGCCCGTGCTAAAGGTGGAAACAGTTAAGCCCAACGTGACTTTTGGCATGTTAAAGGCCTGTCGCGTAATTCGGCCCGTTGATGCCTGTACTAAGCTTTCGGCCTCTTAAAGGCCCATGATATCAGTGGGCCAACTATGACGCCCCAAGACCGACGCTCCAGATGCCGCCCAGTTATTTTGTTACCGCCTTGTGTTTCTTTTGTGCTTGCTCTTTTACTTTTGCATTGCATCATCTCATCATGCTAGCATGTCATTTAATTTTTAAAACCTCACCTAAATAAATTGCATAGATCGTTGATCTATTTAAATCGAGGGATATTCACATGGTGATTTCTCTTTAAAACATATTCAAAGTCTCCTACTAATATTTACGGAGCTATTTTAAATATTTCATTAATTTGGAATTCACCATAACACACTCGCAAAATATCACAATGCCTTTGTTATCTCAATTATTGGTCTCCAACCTTGCCCATAATTCTTTTATCCTTTTTTCCTAAGCTCCACCTAAGTTCCCTACATTTTTTTTAAATCTCGTAGCCTTTCTTTCCTTCCTTTTATTCTTCTGTTAAAGAGAATTAGAGGGAGAGAGAAGAGAGCCAGCCCAGCCGACCTCTTGGGTCTGTCCATCTAAGCCGGCCCATCTGCGCAGCTAGCCCAGCCCACCTAAACCCTCCTCTTAACCCTAGCCTGATCGAATCCCCCTCTCGCTCCCCCTGCTCGATCTCTCCGGCGCCGCCAGGAGCCCGATCCCCATCTTCCTCCACTCGATGCCTTCTCTCCCCCTCGATCCCCATCTCCTCCTCGCGCCAGCCGCCTGCAGCTCGCCGGCTACCCCAGAGCCGCGCCTCTCCTCCCATCCCCGCGACCGAGGACCTTGACCCCGGCATCCGCGTCGCCAAGTGCCTCGACCAGCCAGAGCTCCCCGCGCCCTGCTCCTTCATGCCCTTGCCCCATCCTCTCCTCCTCCGCGCCCCTTCCCCTCGTCGACCTCCTCGATGCCGACCCCGCGCGTTGGCGCATCGACGACCTCCGCGTCGCCCTTGCCGTCTGCGTCCCATCCCTGCCGCCTCGCCAAGTCGCCATGGCCGGTCGGACCCGACCACCCTGTCGCTGGCCTGCTACCTCTCCTCCTCGCCTTAAGCCTCGCGCCCAGTCCCGTCCATCCTGGCCCTGCCTCCATCTCGAGCGCCCTAGGGTCACGGCCTCGCTCCTCTTCGACTCCGACCAGATGCGCCCGAGGAGCTCCTCGAGCGAGCTCGCTCACGGCTCCTGCGTTCCTCGCACTCGAGCGCCTTCCCTGGCCTCCGCCACCCGCACCTGCTCGCGAACGCCACTGCCAGCGCCTTGGCAGCCACTAGCTCCTTCACGCCACTGCTCCGCCTCCACCGGAGCTCCACTTTGCCTCCACGACCACTCTTCCTCGGCCAGATTCATCATGCATGACCAGCAGCGCCTTCTCCATGGAGCACTAGCACTGTTGCGAGTCCCGAGAACCACCGCAGGTGGCCGTTGCACTGACCACCTTGGGTTGGTGATGTACACTGTTGTTGCCTCCGTGCATCTTCACTTCCCGTGCCCATGGACATCAAGACCAAGTACCCCTTCGTTTCGTCAATACCGGCAAGTTCAGAAGATCCCAAGTACCACTACGAACCGTGTACCACGACGAACATGTACGGCTACATGACGACCCGCCAAGACCCTGAACAACTACCGCCGCCGCCATGTACCACTGCTTCCACTACCGCCGCGAGAATTACTACTTCCACTACCGTCGCCACGTGAACAACTACTTCCCACGACGACCCATGAACGACTACTTCCTCTACATGGTACCGAACTCGTTCCGCCCGTAACACACGCTTCAAAGGGATAACCACCGAGATGACCCACCGTGATCGAATGCATGTGTTGTATGAGATGCTCGTGTTTGCACCGTGATGGAATTGTCGCTTGCGATGCCCCTCTTTTTCCATGCCACCGACACGTGGGGAACACGGTAACCGGGATCACCCCACCATCTTTTGCATGTTCCGCACATCCGCACACTTGCTCTTTTGCACCGGTATCTCAATGAGTTATCGGATCATCGATAAGTTGCCGTGGCATCATTTTCGAATTCAATGTCGTGGCACCCTTTCTTTCCACTACGGTGACAAATGTTCATATCTTGCTCATGTCAATGTTTTCATAAAAATTGCCTAAAACTTGCATATGTCATCGGCATCATGATAACAACATTTAAAATGTTTAAAATTGTTGTTTTCTTAAAAATTGCTAAATGACATATGGGGATTTTCGGAAATGTTGTCTGTTGTTCCGGCCTCATTTAAACTTGTCTAGATAGGTAGTCTAATTATGCTTCACCTCTTGCCATGTTTAATAACATTTAATATTGTTGGGTACATAACCGAGAGAGAACTAAATAATTGATGTGGTGTTTTGTCAATATAGAACTCGTTGCATATTGAGCTCCACTTAACTTGTAGTATTGTTTGTTACACTTTGCCATGCCATGCCTCATTAAACCGGACATGCATCATACTTGTTTGTGCATCATGCCATGCTTATGTGATGGTTTTTTACCGCGTTGTTTGCTTCTTTCTGGTTTGCTTCTCTCGTTAGCTTCGGTTGTGTTCCGGAGTTGTGAGGATTCGTTCGACTATGTGCGTTTGTCTTCTTCACGGACTCGTTCTTCTTCCTCGCGGGATCTCAGGCAAGATGACTATTACCCTCGGTATCACTTCTATCTTTGCTTGCTAGTTGCTCTGTTCTATCGTTATGTTGCGCTACCTATCACTTGTTTACCATGCCTCCCAAGTTGCCATGTCAGCCTCTAACCTTTTCACCCTTCCTAGCAAATCGTTGCCTGGCTATGTTACCGCTTTTGCTCAGCCCCTCTTATAGTGTTGTTAGTTGCAGGTGAAGTTGAAGATTGCTCCATGGTGGACAGGATTATGTTGGGATATCACAATATCTCTTATTTAATTAATGCATCTATATACTTTGGAAGACTCAGCCTTATGCCTGATGTTTTGTTCCACTCTTGCCGCCCCTAGTTTCCGTCATACCGGTGTTATGTTCCTTGATTTTGCGTCCCTTACACGGTTGGGTGATTTATGGGACCCCCTTGACAGTTTGCTTTGAATGAAACTCTTCCAGCAAGGCCCAACATTGGTTTTAACATTTGCCACCTAAGCCTTTTTCCCTTGGGTTCTGCAGACTCAAGGGTCATCTTTATTTTACCCCCCAGGCCAGTGCTCCTCCGAGTGTTGGTCCAAACTAGAGCACCGTGCGGGACCATTCCTTGGCAACTTGGATTACGTCGGTACCTGTACGCTTAGCTTATCCGGTGTGCCCTGAGAACGAGATATGTGCAGCTCCTATCGGGATTTGTCGGCACATCGGGCGGTCTTGCTGGTCTTGTTTTACCATTGTCGAAATGTCTTGTAAACCGAGATTCTGAGACTGATCGGGTCTTCCTGGGAGAAGGAATATCCTTCGTTGACCGTGAGAGCTTGTGATGGGCTAAGTTGGGACACCCCTGCAGGGTATAAACTTTCGAGAGCCGTGCCCGCGGTTATGTGGCAGATGGGAATTTGTTAATGTCCGGTTGTAGAGAACTTGACACTTGACTTAATTAAAATGCATCAACCGCGTGTGTAGCCGTTATGGTCTCTTTTGGGCGTAGTCCGGGAAGTGAACACGGTCTTTGTGTTATGATTGTGCGTAAGTAGTTTCAGGATCACTTCTTCATCACTTCTAGCTTCTCGACCATTCCGTTGCTTCTCTTCTCACTCTTATTTGCGTATGTTAGCCACCATATATGCTTAGTCGCTACAGCAACCTCACCACTTAACCATTCCTTTACCCCTTTAAGCTTTGCTAGTCTTGATACCCATGGTAATGGGATTGCTGAGTCCTCGTGGCTCACCAGATACTACCAACAGTTGCAGGTGCCAATGATACCAGTGCAGGTGATATAACCAAGCTCAGATGGGAGCTCAACGAAGTTATTGGTTTTGCTATGTTTCATTTCATGTTGATCAGTAGTGGAGCCCAGTTGGGACGATCGGGGATCTAGCAGTTGGGTTATCTTGTTTTCTTTTGCCTTCGTCCATAGTCGGTATATGTGTTTACTCTGAATGATGTATGAATTATATGTTCATTGTGTGAAGTGGAGATTGTAAGCCAACTCTTTATCCCATTCTTGTTCATTACATGGAATTGTGTGAAGATGACCCTTCTTGCGACAAAACCACAATGCGGTTATGCCTCTAAGTCGTGCTTCGACACGTGGGAGATATAGCCGCATCATGGGCGTTACAAGTTGGTAATCAGAGTCATCCCCTACTTAGGAGCCCCCTGGTTGATTGAATCGCTGACGTTGTTGAGTCTAGAACAAAAATGTTTTGAGTCTTAGGATTATATATATCAAAGAGTAGGATTTTTTAGTCCTCAGTCCCTTCGTCGCTCTGGTGAGGCCTCCTGACGTAGATGTTTTGTCTTTCCTCTCCTCAAATTTCACTAATTTTTTTTAGGGTCACGCGGGTATCTTGGGATCGTTTCGATATTCTTATGACAAGAACATTGTTCTTGGTGCCTCCTGACATTTAGGGGTTGTGGCAGTGTCCCGGGGAGTTGAGCTCCGTGGTGTTGTCGTCATAATTTTATCGTTGCAGTTCTGGAATACCTGAGTTTCGCCGACATCGAAAATCTCCTTTATGCAGCTATTGGTAAGATAACCTCGACGTTACCCAGTACTGGGGAGTTCGGGAGTATTGCCATAGCTAGTATAATGGATGCTTTTCGAAGGTTGAGGTACACGATTTCCGAAGGTTTCTTGGTTATGTGTTGACGGATGGATACAACTTGGATGTAGGGATTGTTAGTTTTGGGTGAGATATATATTGCTTCCCCTGTATCCCCAACACCAGATTGCATAACCAGAAAGTTTCGGGAGTTTTATAGGTGGGAATTCAAGTAGCTCTAGTTTTTCTTTCCGACAGATGCATGATATGAGATTGGGGTTCGACGTCTAGTGGTCCGCCTATCCACGGTCGTTTTTACAGTGGTCTCGTTGTGTCTTAAAGAGCCCTTGGCTATGCTAGTTCGGGGACGCTTCATATGTCATGTGCACTGCCTTGTACATGATGGTGCTGTACGTTCGAGCCCGTGTGGGCCCCACCACGAAAACTTCGGACGAAATCTCTATCATATGTTTGTTTCCCGCTTATTCTGCAAGCCAAATCCTTTGTTTTGTTTTATTTGTGGTACTCGAGTTGCTTCGAAGTCAAATGTTGAATCCATACCTTTCATAAACGGTGTTCTCATATTGCTATGTGAATACTTATCCTTCTTGATCATCGAGGTTGTCATGTTAATTCTTTTCCTACCGGCGTGCTTCTCTTCAAGTGGATCCGATCATTTCAACATTCGCAAGATCAATTCTAAGTTTTCTCAACGGTGTTTGTTTCATCCGCCCCAAGTTGTCTTTGTTTTCCCGCCCTCCCACCCTTTTCTTCAAGGACCCAGATTTCTTAATCGGGTATCCATTTTATTGATGGGAAGTCTCTCCATTCTTTTCCTTCAATGTTCTTATCCGGTGATTCTCAGGAAGATACTAACAGAGCTTCAAGTTTATTATTCTTCGTCTCTTTTCTTCTCCGGTGGATTTAACTCAAGCTTTCGGTGTTGATCATATCCTTTTTCCTCGTTCAAATGCTATCCCATGCCGGTGCATCTCATAATTGTTCACCTCTCTCTCTTCATATCCGAAGTGCCGAGGATATTTCAGAAGATTTGTGTCTCCATTATCAATCCGTTTAAGCTATTTTGAGATTATTATCTCATTCAAGTCATTTTATTTCTACCGGTGCAATCTCTATTTCAAGCAATCTTTCAACGATGTTTATTTCGAGTGGGCCCTAACCCACAGGTCTTTTCCTAGGATCTTACCTGACTCTCCTAATTTTCCCAGAGCTATTCCCAAATTCATTTCAAAGTTTGACGTAAGAATGAATTATCATCAGTCAAATGCCTTTCTCCAAGATCTTTCAAATTCTTTCATCATTGGTTCAACCTTTCTAATTTTCATTCCAGAGTGTCTCAACAATTCATGGTGGTGTTTCTCGTCGTCATTCTCGGATTTTGAAGACCGAAGAAGAGTTCCTCTTAAATCATTACACGTTGTTCCAAATATGCGTGGTTCTAGCTTGATGCCATCCTCTCATAATTGTTTTCGATTGTGAGAATTCTTTTAAACCATCCGACGCATTTCAAGAGTTGCTTCCTTTCTCGACCATCCGAAGGCCATCATTTCTGAACATTACTCATTCTCAGCTTTCAGCTCTCGTTTTTGAATTCTTCCGGTGCATCGTTCAAATATCCTCTAATCAGTTCGTGATCTCTTTGTTCTCTTGTATCTAAATCCCCTCAAGTATCTTCATAAATTTTCCAATTCTTCCCGGTGAATCATGCCTTTGCTACGTTCATTCTCAATTCTTATGGTGGTTCGTTCAAGATTCCTCTTCCTATGTTCTCATATTAATTTATTTGTTGTTTCAATCCTACCGGTGGTTCGTTGAAGACCTTTTCCAGTTTGCGCTATATCTCTCTTAATCCTTTCTAGAAGAATAAGTAGTATGCCAAATCCGTTGCTTGTCATCAATTTAAATTGGTGAAGGATAGGCATAATGTAATTCTTATTATTGTTTCATCCAAGTAATCTAGTTTCTTCTTTCCAGAGTTGTTCATCATGTCATTTTTCTCGGTTCGAGATGCTTCATATTTTCTTTTCCGGAGTTCCAAGTTTTCCGCATTATCTCGTCGCGAAGATCCTTCTAAATCATCGCAAGGCTTCAGCTTGTGTTTTAAACTTCTCTTTCTTTTTATCATCCTTTTATTACCGGAGTTCTTCATGGAGGCTCTACATGATGGTTCGTCAAGGATTCCTTTCAATCTCGAATTGTTCCTCAAGATTTCTCTCAAAGTTGTGATCCGCCAAGCTATACTCAAAATTAAACATGGTGCTCAACACATGTTTTGTTTTGAGGAGCTCAAGTATTCTACTTCTTGCATTTCGAAGTGCAATTCTTTCTACCTTATCTCTTGAGGTGGTGTTATGCCATTCTTGACAATTCCCTTCGTGTTTCATGATTCACAAGTTTTGAAGAATGACATATTTTAAACCCATCACTTTCTTCCTTGGAGTTATCTTGGTATAGGTTTCACCTAAAGCCTTCCCTAAGGAATGTTGCTAATTGTGGTGCCTATCAATAATCCAAGTTTCCTCCTATTCTCTCATTAAAAGGAGTTTTCATCTCCTTGTTGATCTCAATCCAATTAACTGTTTCCATCAGTGACCGGTTGCCACCTCATCATTTTGAGATGTTTGCCATAAGCCCACAACAAACTTGTGCTTTTCATTGTTGATTTTCCAACAACTCCGTTCAATTCTTCTTTGCAAGGATGATTTCCAAGTTCTCTTGTGGCAAAAGTTGTCATTTTCTTCTCCGTCCCTTTATCCCAACGGTCTAGCTTCTATTCTTTCGTTACGGAGGCATTGTGATGTTGCTCTCTTCACCCATTACCTCGTTTTGTCAAGATCATGTTATTTTCTTGCTCATCCAACCAGAGTGTTGTGTTCTCATTCAAGTTCTTTCATCTTATCAAGTCATGTGTCTCTTTCAACTGGAGTGATGTCCGAATTTGATCTTCCTTGTTCCCTTTTTATCTCGTTTCAACCAGAGTGGTTCCAATTCCGTCTTTTCCATTGTACTCGTCATTCATAGCTTTGCAACCTCCAATGTTCAAATGGTGTTCCTTGTTTCTATTTTTCTACCGCAGTGCTCTCAATTGTGTTCAACTCCGTCGTGTTCTTTATTTCAACTTTTCAACCTCTCAAGGTTCTTTGGTTTCACTCATTTGTCGAAGAAGCAACTTAGTGTTACCTCCTCTCTTCGTCTTCCGTTTTCTCTCCGGTGCCATCCTAGATCTCGGGACGAGATCCTCTTGTGGTGGTGGAGTGTTGTGACGCCCCAAGACCGATGCTCCAGATGCCGCCCAGTTATTTTGTTATCGCCGTGTGTTTCTTTTGTGCTTGCTCTTTTATTTTTGCATTGGATCATGTCATCATGCCAATATGTCATTTAATTTTTAAAACCTCACCTAAATAAATTGCATAGATCGTTGATCTATTTAAATCGAGGGATATTCACATGGTGATTTCTCTTTAAAACATATTCAAAGTCTCCTACTAATATTTATGGAGCTATTTTAAATATTTCATTAATTTGGAATTCACCATAACACACTTGCAAAATATCACAATGCCTTTGTTATCTCTATTCTTGGTCTCCAACCTTGCCCATAATTCTTTTATCCTTTTTTCCTAAGCTCCACCTAAGTTCCCTACATTTTTTTTAAATCTCGTAGCCTTTCTGTCCTTCCTCTTATTCTTCTATTAAAGAGAATTAGAGGGAGAGAGAAGAGAGCCAGCCCAGCCGACCTCTTGGGTCTGTCCATCTAGGCCGGCCCATTTGCGCAACTAGCCCAGCCCACCTAAACCGTCCTCTTAACCCTAGCCTGATCGAATCCCCCTCTCGCTCCCCCTGACCGATCTCTCCAGCGCCGCCAAGAGCCCGATCCCCATCTTCCTCCACTCGATGCCTTCTCTCCCCCTCGATCCCCATCTCCTCCTCACGCCAGCCGCCCGCAGCTCGCTGACTACCCCAGAGCCGCGCCGCTCCTCCCATCCCCACGACCAAGGACCTTGACCCGGCGTCCGCGTCGCCAAGTGCCTCGACCAGCCGGAGCTCCCCATGCCCTGCTCCTTCATGCCCTTGCCCCATCCTCTCCTCCTCCGCGCCCCTTCCCCTCGTCGACCACCTCAAGGTTGACCCCCGTGCGTTGGAGCATCGACGACCTCCGCGTCGCCCTTGCCGTCGGCGTCCCATCCATGCCGCCTCGCCAAGGCCGGTCGGACCCGACTACCCTGTCGCCGGCCTGCTACCTCTCCTCCTCGCCTTAAGCCTCGCGCCCGGTCCCGTCCATCCTGGCCCTGCCTCCATCTCGAGCGCCCTAGGGTCACGGCCTTGCTCCTCTTCAACTCTGACTAGATGCGCCCGAGGAGCTCCCCGAGCGAGCTCGCTCGCGGCTCCTGCGTTCCTCGCGCTTGAGCGCCTTCCCTAGCCTCCGCCACCCGCATCTGCTCGCGGACGCCACTGCCAGCGCCTCGGCGGCCACTAGCTCCTTCACGCCACTGCTCCGCCTCCACCGGAGCTCCACTTTGCCTCCACAACCACTCTTCCTCGGCCAGTTCATCATGCATGACCAGCAGCGCCTTCTCCATGGAGCACTAGCACTGTTGCAAGTCCCGAGCACCACCGCAGGTGGCCGTCGCACTGTCCACCTTGGGTTGGCGTTGTACACTGCTGTTGCCTCCGTGCATCTTCACTTCCCGTGCCCATGGACATCAAGACCAAGTACCCCTTCGTTTCATCAATACCGTCAAGTTCAGAAGATCCCAAGTACCACTACGAACCGTGTACCACGACAAACATGTACGGCTACATGACGACCCGCCAAGACCCTGAACAACTACTGCCGCCGCCGTGTACCACTACTTCCACTACCGCCACGAGAATGACTACTTCCACTACCGTCGCCACATGAACAACTACTTCCCACGACGACCCATGAACGACTACTTCCTCTACATCGTACCGAACTCGTTCCGCCTGTAACACACGCTTCAAAGGTATAACCACCGATATGACCGACCGTGATCGAATGCATGTGTTGTATGAGATGCTCGTGTTTGCAACGCGATCGAATTGTCGCTTGCGATGACCCTCTTTTGCCATGCCACCAACACGTGGGGAACCCGGTAACCGGGATCACCCCACCATCTGTTGCATGTTCTGCACATCCGCACACTTGCTCTTTTGCACCGGTATCTCAATGAGTTATCGGATCATCGATATGTTGCCGTGGCATCATTTTCAAATTCATTGCCGTAGCACCCTTTCTTTCCACCACGGTGACAAATGTTCATATCTTGCTCATGTCAACGTTTTCATAAAAATTGCCTAAAACTTGCATATGTCATCCGCATCTTGATAACAACATTTAAAATGCTTAAAATTGTTGTTTGTTTAAAAATTGCTAAATGACATATGGGGATTTTTGGAAATGTTGTTTGTTGTTCCGGCCTCATTTAAACTTGCCTAGATAGGTAGTTTAATTATGCTTCACCTCTTGCCATGTTTAATAACATTTAATATTGTTGGGTACATAACCGAGAGAGAACTAAATAATTGATGTGGTGTTTTGCCAGTATGCAACTCGTTGCATATTGAGCTCCACTTAACTTGTAGTATTGTTTGTTACACTTTGCCATGCCATGCCTCATTAAACCGGACATGCATCAAACTTGTTTGTGCATCATGCCATGCTTATGTGATGGTTGTTTACCGCGTTGTTTGCTTCTTTCTGGTTTGCTTCTCTCGTTAGCTTCGGTTTTGTTCCGGAGTTGTGAGGATTCGTTCGACTACGTCTGTTTGTCTTCTTCATGGACTCGTTCTTCTTCCTTGCGGGATCTCAGGCAAGATGACTATTACCCTCGATATCACTTCTATATTTGCTTGCTAGTTGCTCCGTTCTATCGCTATGTTGCGCTACCTATCACTTGTTTACCATGCCTCCCAAGTTGCCATGTCAGCCTCTAACCTTTTCAGCCTTCCTAGCAAACCGTTGCTTGGCTATGTTATCGCTTTTGCTCAGCCCCTCTTATAGCGTTGTTAGTTGCAGGTGAAGTTGAAGATTGCTCCATGGTGGAGAGGATTATGTTGGGATATCACAATATCTCTTATTTAATTAATGCATCTATATACTTGGTAAAGGGTGGAAGACTCGGCCTTATGCCTGGTGTTTTGTTCCACTCTAGTCGCCCCTAGTTTCTGTCATACCGGTATTATGTTCCTTGATTTTGCGTCCCTTACACGGTTGGGTGATTTATGGACCCCCTTGACAATTCTCTTTGAATAAAACTCCTCCAGCAAGGCCCAACATTGGTTTTAACATTTGCCACCTAATCCTTTTTCCCTTGGGTTCTGCAGACTCAAGGGTCATCTTTATTTTACCCCCCGGGCCAGTGCTCCTCCGAGTGTTGGTCCAAACTAGAGCATCGTGCGGGACCATTCCTTGGAAACTTGGATTACGTCGGTACCTATACGCTTAGCTTATCTGGTGTGCCCTGAGAACGAGATATGTGCAGCTCCTATCGGGATTTGTCGGCACATCGGGCGGTCTTGCTGGTCTTGTTTTACCATTGTCGAAATGTCTTGTAAACTGGGATTCCGAGACTGATCGGGTCTTCCTATGAGAAGGAATATCCTTCGTTGACCGTGAGAGCTTGTGATGGGCTAAGTTGGGACACCCCTGCAGGGTATAAACTTTCGAGAGCCGTGCCCGCGGTTATGTGGCAGATGGGAATTTGTTAATGTCCGGTTGTAGAGAACTTGACACTTGACTTAATTAAAACGCATCAACCGCATGTGTAGCCGTGATGGTCTCTTTTCGGTGTAGTCCGGGAAGTGAACACGGTCTTTGTGTTATGATTGTGCATAAGTAGTTTCAGGATCACTTCTTCATCACTTCTAGCTTCTCGACCGTTCCGTTGCTTCTCTTCTCGCTCTTATTTGCGTATGTTAGCCACCATATATGCTTAGTCGCTGCTGCAACCTCACCACTTAACCATTCCTTTACCCCTTTAAGCTTTGCTAGTCTTGATACCCATGGTAATGGGATTGCTGAGTCCTCGTGGCTCACCAGATACTACCAACAGTTGCAGGTGCCAATGATACCAGTGCAGGTGATATAACCAAGCTCAGATGGGAGCTCAACGAAGTTATTGGTTTTGCTATGTTCCGTTTGATGTTGATCAGTAGTGGAGCCCAGTTAGGACAATCGGGGATGTAGCAGTTGGGTTATCTTCTTTTCTTTTGGTTCGTCCATAGTCGGACTATGTGTGTACTCTGAATGATGTATGAATTATATGTTCATTGTGTGAAGTGGCGATTGTAAGCCAACTCTTTATCCCATTCTTGTTCATTACATGGGATTGTGTGAAGATGACCCTTCTTGCGACAAAACCACAATGCGGTTATGCCTCTAAGTCGTGCTTCGACACGTGGGAGATATAGCCGCATCGTGGGTGCTACACCAACTAAGGCCCGAGATATGTTTCAGCCTGGTAACGGCCCGTGAGCTAACTAGGCCCAAAAAGGCCCGGTCTAGATTTTGGCCTGCTGAAGGCCTGAAGACAACTAGTGAAAATTGAGGCCCAACATGCATTTTGGCCTGCTAAAGGCCCGTGGTTTCATCTCAGCCGTAACAGGCGAGTACAATATTCAACCTGTTAATGGCCCAATGTTACCTGGGCCAAACTAAGCGTTGGGTCTACAAAAGGCCCAACTAAAATATAGGCCGGTGTAAGTTTGGGCCTGGCGCAATGTGGGAAGGCCCCAATCATTCGGGCCCAAGAAAGATGCAGGCCGGCCCAATTGTGGCCCACTAAAAACCAGGCCCGTCAGAGTCGAATGTTTCAGCCCGGTCGACTACATCTGTTTTTTTTCAGATAGCGAATGATGGCAGTAACTAGTAGGAATTAAGAACAAACCTACTCTATACAATAAAGAAATTACGGCATAGTAACTAAGAATAAACCTACACTATACAATAAAGGATTTAAGGTATATTACATCCACTGGGCATCAAAGTTCGCCACCAGTGATCATAAAGCGCAACGAAGAAGCAGATTACAAAAACTGGGCACAATTGCAGCATAACAAAATAATACTGAACAAGCATAGATGAAGGGCAAAGAAAATCATTGTATCTATTTTGGATAATGTGCATGACATGTTGTTCATATCATTAGCCACATCAGTAAGATAAAACAGGAGATGACAAGGTGCAAACATGGGCTGCTTCACCACACACTGGATTATAGATCCACAAAAACAAGCATACATATAGGGAGTATTAAGTAATGTGCATGGTTTGAATAAGGAATTTGGTTTTATAAGTAAAACTTAGAACTTACGGTTCTTGCGAACATGCATTTTGGTAGAAACAGCAAACTCAACAGCAGTAAATGATAGGGAGTATGAGCAAATTAAACAGCAGTTCAGGATAAATGCTCTCGAAGGACTGATTTACATTAACAGTTAATACCGGCTTTATAATGCCCTTCTCCATGTCAAGGGAAGGATAACTCAAGAATTTCAGCACAAAATCTTCTTCATAAGCATTGCCTGTACTCTACATTTTGTAGAGAGTAATTATAGATATGATAATACTGGAAGGGATAGAGGATAATGAAGATAAGATGCAGATTGATGCTACATAATCAACTACCAATCCTTGGAAGTACAAGCGTTACAGGACAAAATGTACTGACAAGAGCAATGGGCTACACTTCTGCACTGGCATTGTCTGTGTATTCTACTTGTTGGTAAGATTAAATATAGATCTAATCTTTTTTAGTAAATGGTGGGAGAGGGAGATAAGATGCAGAATGCTACAAAATGAACCAATCCCTCTTCCCATAATACAAGAGTGTTTTGAACACTGGTGTATTGTACAAAACGTTCTTATATTATGGGACGGAGGGAGTAGCTGTTAATGTAAGTATAGTGATAGACCACGTTCAGTCCTTACAAGAGGACTGCAGAGCTAAACCTCTTCAAAAGCATTGGGTTGATTCTAAATTTATGTAAGAGTCCATATGGATCTTATAATGTCCACCAAATGGATGATTACAAGGCTAACATGTGCAGTGATGCTACATAATCAAACATCTATGAAAGTAAGTATGGTCATACATGGCAAGAGGTACTCACAAGAGCAATGCAGTGTGTAGTATAGTTGCGAGATTCTGTGGTCCCTTGAGAACGAATGTTCTTCTGCTAACAGTTTTTGTACAAGTGAGACATTAAGGCAAATGCAGAAATGTAGTTCAAATTGTGATGTGATATCATAGACAGTACCTTACGCTGCAGCCGAGACCAATGTGTAACAAGATTATTCTACTCACCGTCAGATAAATGTAGCACCGGAGACTTTACAGAAATTTCGTTCAGAGGCTTGCCATTGAAGTGCGCTTGCCTCAGGTAGGAACGATACTTCATCAACGAGTGCTTGAAAAGCGCAACCAACCCTTGCTCGTCATCACAATCCAGTTTGCTCCTCGCCTATTTAAAAGAATGAAATCTTGTGTCTTTTGTCAGAAGAAACATATGCAGTAATGACCATGAATAACATCAGTACATTACTTACGCGTAAGTTGCGGAGGGAGACTGTAAATTGTTCTATGTCTGCGGTATAATCTTTCCATGAAGGAAAGATGCGCACAAAGTTCCTGACAACAACATAAGCTTCGTCTTCTAAACTGGGAAGAAATGGAACAGGGGTCCTATTTGCTGCAATTGGGGCTCTCTCTGGTTCGAAAAGGGATTTGGCAACTGGATTTGGTGTACTCTTTGCTGGAATGGGGGTTTTGCACCGTATAGCTAGTGCTATGTCAATTGGCATAATCATATTATTTGCTGTAGTTGGGGTCTGCTGAGTTGGGGCATCAGAAATGACCAGTGTAGTAGGGCTAGAGTCTTCTAGAGTTGGGGTGTTTTGTGGGCCAGGTGACATTGCAACTACACCTAATGGGATATTTAATTTATCAGGTGCCACTAACTTTTCCAAATACTTTGCTTGTGCTCCTCCACGATCAGCAATCGCCCTCTTCCTTTTGAACGTCTGATACACAAGAACATCATTTGAATGGATAAATATGCTATGATGACAGATGGAATATGTACTGAAAATGGATAGGCAGGGCGTATTCGCGTACACGATGTGTAAACTAAGCTAATGGCAGTTCAACAAAGTAGAAGCAATGCAAAGCATCAG
The DNA here is from genome assembly GCF_018294505.1 of Triticum aestivum. Classification (NCBI taxonomy): domain Eukaryota; kingdom Viridiplantae; phylum Streptophyta; class Magnoliopsida; order Poales; family Poaceae; genus Triticum; species Triticum aestivum. Next base: position 477,156,227 of record NC_057798.1, on the reverse strand, counting down.
TTGCAAGATATGTGCGAGCAATGTAACCTTGGAAAGTTAGAGCAAGTACCTGGATGGGTGAATAAGATAGGGCATCTTCCTCCGACTCCTGCACTAGGGAGCTACATTGACTTAGGTCCCCCTCTAGCTCAGAATCACTGTTAGGATCATATTCTGAGCATGAATCTGTAGGTGGAGAGCGTTTGCATTGCATTGCATCCAAACTTGATTTCAGTCCCGTAATGCCAAGCTTGATAGCCATGGCATTGTTCTGCTTTATTCTTTTCATGCGCGCAAGCACATAATCATTATGATGCTGTTCAGAATCTGAGATTCATGAAAACATAAAAAGTAGTCAGATTATCTATGGAATGCGTTGCGGATTCAACTCGAAGAGTGTCTCCCTATAAACCCCTGCATATGCAAAGTTCACCCCCAACCGTGCTGACCAGACCACACACAGAAATACAAAACCCTTATGTCTCTATAACAGGCAGGCACACATTTCAAAACTGAAGTAGGAACATTAGAATCATATGAAATTCGTATTTGAACAAATAAACTAAGCAATTATGAGTGGCATAATGTTTAGCTTCAAGGGTGGAGTGTTGGTAGTGCGACACAAAGCAAGTAGGTAGATTGTATTCCATGTAAAAGATCGAAACCTATGTAAAAGCTGGAAATGACACTTTCTTTCTATACAATGCAGTGTTCGTTGCCCACACATGATGGAAGAGATCACATAGAGAAATACTATTCACTCATGTCTATGGTTCCAATATTTAGAAACAGGGTGGTCCACCCTAAAAGAATATTGACAACAAATATTACAAGGCAAGCATAGATGTAGGGAATCAATCATTTACTTGTGAGCTTACTAGGACAAGTATGCAGAATTGTAACTACAGTAAGAGACCGTCCAAAATCTGAATGAAGAAGTTTGTCTAGCACTTATTGTTTGCAACTAATCGACGTGAATAATTGGATATTATATCGAATGAGTAAGAAAGACAAGTAAAATTGTCAACAAACCTGGCCTGCAGTAGTAATCTGGGTCAATGTCACTACGACCAACAATCCAAAATGACTAGTGTCTGTTCCGAGGGCCGGAATTTTGAAAACCCTGTGAACTTTAGAGGTACTAAAGATTACTGAAATACATCTGAATCATTAAGTGTAGGTAGCACTGAGAACACAACAAACCCTAATGACAATCCTGCCTAATGAGTAATGAATCAATTAGAAAATGGGTGATGAGGAGTGGCTGCTGAGTGTTGAGGACGTATCTCATGATAAATTGGGTTGGCTTGGTGGGTGCTGCATGCCTGAGCCCTGAACGGACTAGGAAGGTAGGCACGGCGATGCGCCCGGGCAGCAGTCACGCTGATGGGCGAGCGGCTCCTAGCCTCCTGTTAGTCCGGCGTCTCCTCCTAGAGTCATATCGTCCGGGGACGGCAAGTCGCCGGCGAGGCAGGTGGCTGGGGGCGAGTAGAGATCGGAAGCGCGCATCAGAACAAAGGGGAATCAGGGCCTGGGACGACCCGAAATCCAAGGGTGGGCTGGCCCATCGTGGGCACCTTGTAGAGATACACACCTGAGCGGCGAACATGCATTTTTGAAACTAATTTAGGAACATTTAGCTGACCAATTAAACAACTCTGTTTTAATAATATCAAATTCGTATTTGAACAACTAAGCTTGTTTAGCTTGATGGGTGGAGCAGTGTTATTATGACACGAAGCACGTATTCTGGTAGTATAGTGATCATAAAAGGGGGAAACTCAAAGCATATTTTTTAGCAAAAGAGGGTTTCCCCTCCGATTTCTATTAAATAAACCACCACGGAACCAACATGATCAATTAAACCCTAAGCATGATCAATTAAACCGTATTATGGTTGTGCCATGGCAGATTTGATCTGCAAACCAGAGAAATGATATTTAGCATCCATTGTTTGCTTCGAACTAAGAACTAAATTCTAAGAGCTGAAAAGAAAGTAGAGTAACCAGGTTAAGATCTATTTTCTGGTTGAGATCAAAAAGTTGAGGAGATATGAAGTACCACCTTTCTTGCAGCGCCGTGTAGGCATCGGGGGTGCGATGGCTGTCGGTGGCATTGAAGCAGATCTGCTACGGTAGACGGGTGCATCGGGGGATAAGTCCCGTTGCGGTGGAAGAGAAGGTCGTGTGAGCGGCCCCGGCAAAGAGGACGACGGCGCTGATGAAGCGAGAGGACATGATGCAAGGCTATTGGTCCGTCGCCATGGATGAGAAACGTCCATCTCTAGCAGTGGACGACGCGGTCTTGGTAGGCGCTCCAGCATGGTGGAGGACGATGGCGATGGATGTGGTGGAGGACGACAACGATGGATGGGGTGGTGGACGGAGGCTGGTGTGGGGATGGGGTGTTCTAGCGCGGACGGTGTATGAATGGGAAAATGGAGGGAGAGGTACGGGGAACCATGTTTTTGGGATGCGCCTGTCTAAAATATGGGAAAGTTACGAACTTATCCCCGTTTAATATTTGGACGTCCCGTCGGTTGGGGATAGGACGGTAATCTCGCATCTCGCCAATATTTGCCCAGAGCGATTTCGGGCGAGGAGAGGGTGGTTGGCGCCCATGGTTGGCACCCACGGTGTATGAATGGGGCTGACAGGTAGGGCGGTTGTGTCACGTCTGAGTGAAGTTACAAACCTACCCCTATTGAAAATATTTGCCTACATCGATTTCGGCTGAGTTGAGTTTGTTTTGCCGCCCACCGTGTATCAATGGGGAATGGAGGGAGAAATAGAGGTCTTTCGGACGAGCTTGAATCAAATGTGTTTTGCCGCCCATGTTTGATGCCCACCGTGTCAGAATGGGCTCAGAGGCGGTCATGTCACGTCTAATTGAAGTTACTAACCTACCCCTATTTATGGCAGTGGAAATCGGGCCGATGGATTGTCCGTGTAATGGGTAGACAGTAATTTCCATCTCCCAATCACTTGGCTTCGGGCAGTCGATGTGGGAGTGGACGTTTTGCCACTTCTTTCGAATTTTGTGACAATAAGCAGCCACGTTTACCCTGGCAACTAAATTCGAATCCATTTTGTATTCCTATATGAATCTTTATAAATCATTCTATGTGTTTTTATATATTTTCAAAAGGACGACAAAGAAGTATTCCACTATCATATATAAATATGGTTTACAAATGCCGATACTCAAATTCAGAAGCTAGAATCCAGTTTAAGGTGAATTCGAATATTTGGAACACTTCATGTCCAACTGAAATGTCACACGCAACATAATGTGTACTCCCATTTAGATATGTACACAAGCGATGTATCAAGATTCAAATACTGAGTCAATCAACCAAGAATGTACAGAAATAAGAGACATATAAACACTTATAGAGTATATGGATCAATAATATCAACTAACATACATAAGCCAGGCCGCTGTACTTTTTTTTGCTACAACAACATCCTTTTTTTAGCCAGCATCTTGGCCCTTTCCGATGCGTGCCACTTATGGTCCATCTATACTTCTATTAGTGCTGAATGCACATTCAACCCGATTGGCATATTTGTAGGTCCGCCACAGCAATTCAAATGAAATGTCTCCGAGTCTTATCAATTAATACAAACTTGTGCTCAAATAAAATTACAAACCAAAAAACAATTATTACATGAGCTCTAAAACAAATGATTTGATTGATTACATGAACAAACAACACAAAGGTTATTCAACACTGGAAAGAACGTTTCACCTATTATTTACCAAGTGGGAATTTAATTTCCTTTTTTCCTTCAGGACCTTAACAATGTGGTCAGTCTCAGCTTGCTTCATTTTGAAATCCACCAAATATTTAATGGTTGTCTTGAGTACTGCTTGTGATTGTGCTGTTTGCTTCCTTAACATGTCAACTTCATCTCTAAGTGCAGAAGCAAAATCTCTTTCTACCACTAGTTTAGCCTCTAGAGCATCAGCAGATGGCAATTCATAATGCACGATTGGGCCGGTGCCACTACTGTGGGATGATGCTACGTCCATGGGGACCTCGCTCTTTGATCTTGGGCTAACCTGTTTTGCCATTAAAGTTCCGATTGGATTCAAAAAAGTTGAAGTTAGCAAAACATCTCAACTGGGAGTTATAACAGCAAACCAGTTAGACAAACAAGGAATTAAAGAGTTTCAATTGGATGCTGAAAAGTAGTTATTAACATCATTGTAACCCGCTGTTGCAGCAGCAAAGCAGTTAAACTAACAAGTAGATATTTAAGTTAAGGAAAACAGTTAATTCTTAACAATAAGTATCAAACACATAGATAGGTGCAGTCTACAATAGGATTAACACGCTGTGGCATTATGTAATCAGTAGCAAACTAAATTAAGCCAAGCAACATAATTGAACAATTTTACAATAAGTGGCTAAATAAAATTCCGAGAAGCAGGTAACTGAACTTATGCTAGTTCTTTGTACAGGCACACTGCAACTTCTTTTTCGCTTACAAGGTTGTACGAAGGAGTCCATGGCATCAATTTCTTGGATACACAGTCCCAATACTTCTTTCTTCCCACACTGCATTGGTAAGTCGAATGGTTAATCTGGTAAGATGGTGCATCCTTGATATGTTATATGAGGACGTCTAGTCAGACTAGTTGTAGCCACACACATCACACTGGCTTTTACTATATATTTCATGCGATTACTTTTTGCATATCGAGATCTAAGGAATCTACAATAGGATGAAAAGACTGGCATCCTTCACACTATTGGCGAACTCAGTTCATAGAAACAAGCAATTCAACCATTCCGTGGGTAAATCAAAAGCGCCACCGAAATATTTTTCACTACCCAAGCATACATGCAAAAAGGGGCGATGCCACCATAGGGGCTGGTATGGGCGGCCGCCTCAGGTGGCTGGAAAGTGTGCACCTAGTTTGAGTCGTCCAAGTTGGCCCAGGCTAGTTTTGTTCGTCCCAACGAACGAGCAGGCAATGTATAAAATGAAGAAAAATGTTTCAATTTGGATGGGCCAATAACATAAGTGCAAGGCAGGCCCTATAGCAGGCTCGCGGCCACAACGGGCGCCTCCCATATCGATCGATAGCAGAAAAAATCCCAATTCCTTCGCTCCAGTCTCTAGTCTGGTTTGCTCCTAACCTAGCCGCCGCTGGACAGACCGAGACAACACTTCCTCGCGCCCTTGTTGGAGGGCGGTCGCCGGGATTCAAGCGAATGGAAGGACAAGAAGATGAAGATCCAACCCTGGGTGTAGCCTGCATGGGAGGCAGCGGCGGCAGCACATGCATGGCATCGAGCTTGCACAAACGGACAGTCGCAACTTGCAAGAGTAGCATGCGCAACGAGCAGGTACATCACATCCCTGATTATATTTAATTCAACACTTCAATTTCTGGCCAATAGTTAAACCCGACGGTGTTGTAAAATTGCTTGTATGTAGGGAAACTATGATAAAATGAAACCAATTTCTACATATTTTATAACTCCCCCAATCAATACTGAACTGACCGAATCTGATGTATCTAATCAAGTTTCCAATGCAAACATACAAGCTCATGTTGTTCTTGAGCCTAAAGTGTCTAATGAACAGACTGCTAATGAAGGATTTGATGCAAACATTTTACGTGCTCCTGGTGATGAACATATAGTGTCTAATGAGGGATCTAATGCAAGCATTTTGCAAGATCATTGAAGGATTTAGTGTCTAATGATGATCTGCTATGTTGAGAGAGACAGAGATTTGCAGGCATTGATAACAAGCAAATTATAGTGCATTATCATAGCTTGAGGAAACGTCAAGGCCATCTACCAGAAAGTCCCCGCATCATGACAACATAGCATAAATACTTTTCTAAGCTGTTGTTTGAAACTATTGGCATACTTGTGCATGATAGATATATTGATATGCAGTTTGTGCACTGGTTATAGGTGCAATTACACTTCGATATTTTCATCCAAAGAACGAATAATTCAAGCAGGTATAGACCATGTTTGTAGTCCTTGTACACCATGTTGCATTTTGTGTTTTTTGGTGCTTGCATCATTTAGTGTTTATAATCTGAACTACTTTGGATCATTAGCTGGTTTTCAAAGTGCATGTAGCTTCACATTTCTCAAGTTATGTTGATTTCCGGAGTGCAAGTGCCTTTGTATTTTTTAAGTTAAATGTTCGCCCCTGGTAACATGAATTTGTGGATCCGCCACTACACACAAATCATACACGAATGCCAAATGCAGGGACTTACGCTAGGTCGTTGTACATGCTCACTGCAGCTCTGCTTGCGCTTGGGATGTTCCATGTACAAGTCCATGTTACCACTTGCTTGGATGTGCAGGCCTTGTGCTCCTTGCATCCCCCTCTGCATTTTTGACACGGCGAATGGTTGATCAAATAATAGGAATCGACCTTGATGTTGTATCGGAGGACAGATACTTACAAGCTTATACGGGTGTGCAGGATGTGTACCAGATCCCGTAGCGCCGTCATGCTTCGCTAAAAAATGGATTTGCTTGTTTCAGATGATATCTCCAGAAGAAATAAGAGTTAAAGTCAGAGTTGCATAGGCGTGTAAGCTAAGAGAGCAGTGAAAAGATATCCAAACATCGTCGGAACAGTGCACAAGGGAGTGATGTGTGGATACCTAGTTCGGGCCGGCGTTTGGGCATGCTCGCCTAGCTAGAGTGCGGGTCACTTCAGACCCATTGAGGGTGATGCGCTGGCTGGCCGCGCACAGATGCAGATCTTGAGGGGCAGTGGAGCGCTACAATGCGGTGGACGAGACCGTTGGTAAAGCCCCAATGGCCTCGGGGGGCAGAGGTGCGACGATGTGCTCGGTGATGTAGCCCGGGTGAGCTGGGAGACGCCGTCGATGAAGTGCACCTGATGCGGTGGAACTCGGTGTCTGTGAGGCACGTCGGTTGTGGCGGCCAACATTGTCTGTGGACCACCCGGTGCGGTGGACGAGGGCATAGATGCGGTAGCTCCGGTGTGGTGGTGAAGCGCGACTGTCGTCTTCGTCGTCGTCCGGCACAGAGGTAGGGAAAGACACGAGACGAGAGGCGATTCGAACTTTGCTTGGGTTGCCGGCGAATTAGGTATTTGAGCAATCTGGGCGCGGAAGGGGACGGTGGAGAAGAGAGATTTTGCAGGGCTGGAATTGGGGCCGCCAGATATTTCAATCCG